>NW_011508577.1:0-688 GCF_000495115.2 Populus euphratica
TAAAAAGTATGGTTTAATTTTAAATTTACTTTAAAAATAATATTTTTTTAATATTAACGTATAATATATTAGATTGACTCGATCATAACTTAATTCGTCAAACCTATGATATGGAATATGGACTCCACTAGGTTTTACTAACTTTTTTAACTATTTCTTACTTACGTCAGGATGCTTGTTTAAAACTATGATAACTTCATAAAAAAAAATCAAAATAAATTATGAATATTAATTTAAAATCAACCAAATATTAAAGGATAAAATTAATAAAAAAACAAAAAAATAATTCAATTGAAATAAAAAATGGAAGATGGAATTTAAAAAAAAATATTTGGAATTGTTACTAAATCTAACCTAACAGGTCAATTTTAAAAACTTTTGATTTGACTTCTTATTTAACTCGAGTTTAAAATTAATATGTATGATGGACTTTAGGTGATCCAGTCGACTTAACGAGTTCAAATACAACTTGAACAACTGATAAAAACATGATTTTTCTTTTAAAAATTTTGAGATGACTTCTATTTTTTACTTATAATTTTTTTTTTGAATAATAGTGATGGAAGAGGAGGTGATTGTGATGGTAAAATGACAATAATAATGGAGGAGGTAGCCGGGAGGAAATGGTGGTGGAGATGATCATAAAAAATGAGGTGGTTCTAGTAGTGATTGTGAGACAATGATGATG
>NW_011508580.1:0-687 GCF_000495115.2 Populus euphratica
TCATAATCTCTGCTGCTACTGCTGAACAATTGATTGACCAACTACAATCTTTCATTCCTGTAATTGATCCCTCCATGAATCGTATAAATTGGTCATCTAAGGGAAGCCATAAAAAGCTTAGATTAGATTTGAGTCTTTATTTGTAATTTTTGTGTTGTTTTGTTTTATTATTATGTTTTGGTATTACTTATTTTTGTTTAAGTGTGTTTCAGGTTTGTCAATGTTCGTTATTTCAGGTGATATCTTCTATACTCTATCTTTCTACCTTAGAACATTGAGGACAATGTCTCATTTTGGTTAGGAGGAGAGGGTAGTAGTTGATAAAAAAAAAACATTATTTTCCATTTCATAAAGCATGTGCATAATTGTTGTTACTAGGATGGTAGAGTAAAGGAGCTCTTTTGTTAAAGTGACTCTTGAAACGTATTTTAGTAACCATTCTTAATAAGGTCTATTATAATACTTCTTGAAATATTTAGATTTCCAAACTCTCGCATTATTATCACTTAATTCTGCTCATATACTCATTTAACAAGTATTCTTAAACCTTAATTTTCACACACACACTTTAACATATGATTGTGGGTTGCATATTGGATTATTATATTATTTATGTTCTTTTGTTAAAGGTAACAACTAAGGAAAAGGGATAGTATATAATTAAAAAAAAGAAAGAAAAACAATACT
>NW_011508581.1:0-687 GCF_000495115.2 Populus euphratica
GGCATTCCATTACAGTTATTAAATTTAATTTGGTTTAGTTTAGTTCGGTTCGGTTTAATATTTCTCCCGATGAAATGTGAAAAAACAAAAACTCAGATCGAAAAATAATCTGCCTCTCAATGGTTCAACTTGAGGCTTGATTTACCTGTTTTGATTTTTAAATTTTTATTGTAAAGCAATACAGTCTTAATTGATTCAAGCAATAATTTATTTTGATTTAATTCTTTTTCTATCTTAGTACTTGGGCAAAACTTGAGCTTAATGATTCAATATCAACAAAATCTAGAAGTTTTAATTATTTCTAAACATATTTTTAATATATGATTTTAGAAAGTAAAACCTAAAGTTTAAATTTAAAATTCTATTGCAATATCATTAGTTAATTATAAGTATTTAATAAGGGAAATAATATAGAGATGATTTTTGTATAGGAGGAGATGTGCTTTACCTTATCAGAAGAGAATATGAATCAAGAGAAGCCTCCACGCAATTCAGCATATCTAAGGTTGGACTCTGATCAAGAATAAGAGTAGCTAGCTTCGTGAATGTCATAATATTGCGTTTTAAAATGTTTATTTATTTATTTAGATATATAATAAATATTTTTTATTTTTTGATATTAAAATATTAAAATAATTTAAAACTATTAAAATAAAAAATAAAAATTGATCTGAAAACATATTTGAG
>NW_011508583.1:0-686 GCF_000495115.2 Populus euphratica
TTTGACTTATTAACATAATTAACTAGATTTTTTTTATTCAATTTTTATTTATGATTGAATTTTATGATTTATTTTGATTTATTTTCTATGAGTTTATTCTCATCTCATGACTTATGTCATGTATTTGATAGGTTAACCCGAGCTTACTTGAATTGTTTTTTATTTTTTAATTGATTTTTTAATTTTAATTACATCCTTCAATATTAAATTTATTGGAAATTGATTTTTATAATTTGTCTCATGACTCAAGTTGCGAGTTTGAGAGGTTGACTTGAGTTATTTTTTTATTATTTTTAATTAATTTTTTTTATTTTCATTATTTAATATTAAATTTATTTATTAAAAATTAAATTTTATAATTTATTTTTTATAAAGTTATGTATGATGATACGATGAACTATAAAAACTAGAACATAAGTTACAGTTGCCTATGCAAAATACTGAAACAGCATCGCATTGGAAAACAAGCCACTCACCTATGCTGTTGCTTTGGAGTAAGATGGGCATGGCAAGCATCATTGGCTGATTTTCCCTTTGAAATTCTCAGTTTTTGCGGGCCTGTCGCTTCCATCAGTTCTGTGAATGTTGAGTTTTTGTTCCAGTTAATTCATGCCTGTAGCTGCATCTTTACCTTTCTATTGCAAAGAAACATCTCAACCCAAAAGATTTAAACTTACATTTCCAGT
>NW_011508582.1:0-686 GCF_000495115.2 Populus euphratica
AATAGTCTAAACAATTAACCTTATTCATCTTCTTGAATAATATTTATGGGAGGAAAAAATATTTGGTTTTGAAGATAAAAATCCATTAAGTTTTTTATTTTTTTTAAAATGGGTAATAAAAGAAAAATGATGAGAATTAATTGTAGTAATTCTTTATTATTTTTTTGTTCTAAAATCAGTATAAATAAGCGCTGAAGAGAAGGTATTTTGCACACCTTTACAATAGCGCTCTGGCCTTCTCCCTTGCCTCCTTTTGCTCTGTTACCCGTTTTCTTCTTTAATTTAGTGCTAAAGTTCTAGTCATTGTAGAGAGTTTTTGAGGAAACAGTTGAAGCAATTCATCATGGCTTCGACTCTGCAAGAAAGAAACAAGAAACACCAAAGCAGTTAAAAAGAAAATAGGTTTATTCCTTGAAAATCTATCTCAGCACTTTCTTTGTGATGCATTTGCACGAATGTGAAGTTGTTTTAAAGTCTTCTTGAGCATGGCGTCAAACCTATCTGCATCTGCTAGTCTGGCCTTAAGATCCTTATTCTCTCTCTTAAGCTGCAAAGCAAGATCACTCAACACTTACTATATAACAATTTCATGTGTAATTCTTGAGAGAGAACTGCAAAACTCAGTCTCCTTATCTGAAAAGCTTAAATAATGGTTTATGCTAAATATGATTTAGTCCCTCAAAGTG
>NW_011508588.1:0-685 GCF_000495115.2 Populus euphratica
AAAAGCAAATTGATGTTGCTTACCTAGATAACTTTTTCCCACCACAGATGGAAATTAAAATAACATTTGATATGCTAGGTGCATTCATTTGATTGGTTATATATCCCATCTTTTTGTATAGAACCTTTTAGGTTCTTTTTTTTTTTTTCATTAATTTGGTGATGGTATGTCTTTGTTCTTCATTAATTTGGTGATGGTATGTCTTTGTGTTAAAATCATGGTGTTTTACGTTGTCAAAGTGAGGAATGATTCTTCGCTTACGCGCGATTGAAGAAAAAAAAAAAAAGTGAGAGAAAACAGTGTTCATAAGACATAATTCAACGTGGACGGGAATAATATTTTTTCTTTCTTGGCCTTACGAAAAGAAGAAGCATTTAGCCATGCGTTTACGGGCAAAATAGTCTTCGTCTTAGGATAATTATGATATTCTAAAATTGATTGGCTGCAGGAGGAGTATTTTGTGTTTTAATTCTACAGTGAATTTACAACACTACCCTTATAAGAAATCAAATTTTAAGCTTCAACTCAAGGTTAGTTTTGTATTTTCAATAAAAAGGCATAGTAACCCTTACAGTAATAATAAAAAAAACTAATAGGAAAATAGAGAGATTTTTTTGTGTTATTTTCAATATTGTTGCATAGTGAAAAGACCTTAACATTCTTGGGATTAAATAATTTAACTCTT
>NW_011508585.1:0-685 GCF_000495115.2 Populus euphratica
AATAAACTCTCATCCTTCATTTAATTTACCACATGAACAGTCTAATCCACCTCCACCGATTTGTAATATAGTGACCAACTTATGTAATCTTGGACCTACTACTGCCTTTGAGCCTTCAAGAGTTACTATGTATTGTGCTGATGACATAATAGGAGAGATAAGATCTGAATTTGCTATCAAGTGTTGGGAGAGCATAAAAAATAAGATTGTTCGTACACCGATCCATTATATCTCTAACCTAGACGATGAAGTTGAGAAGATCCTCCACTCCATAGAAGATATAAAGGTTGATTGCTCCTCTATCAGAGGAATGGTAACTGAGTTGATTGAAGATGCTAAAAAGCTTATCCATTTAGAGTCTTTGTTATCTCCTATGATGACAATAGTGCAGCAAGCCTTAGATGTTGAAAAGCTTGAAGTGCAGCTTCAAAATTCAGAAGTCGTTGAAGAGGAGGCATCTAGATTCATTCCCATCACTCATGTTGAGATAAAAAAAATACCATAACAATTAATGGAGCTGTAAAGCAAGAAGGCTGAGTTAGAGTCATCCCTCAAGGCGTGTGATGAAGAGCTTTCTAAGAGGACAATCATCACCTCTGGCATCGAGTAAAGATCACCACATTATCCTCTTTTGTTGTGATAAATGAGACTGATGTAGTCATTCTTTAAAAATTAAAAGGATTAT
>NW_011508586.1:0-685 GCF_000495115.2 Populus euphratica
TCTTAATCTAAATTTATGGTTGACAGTATAATCATTCGATTGATTCAATAAAAAATTGAGTATATGGTTTTTCTAATAATATGATTGAGAATTTACAGATAACCTGTAATGTTTCAACAGTTAGATGTTTACAGTCACTTCTAAGCACTCAAACTCTAGAGTTGGAGGCAATTTTAGACTAGCAAGTTCAGGTTCAAACAACTCATTTTTTTGCTGATTATGAACAACTGAGTGCTGCAACAGCTAAACTCTACCACTTGATAATAAAGATGAGATCATAAATAAATGGTAGATGTCTTCTCTCTTATTCATCTTATGGTCAAGGCAAAGACCCATATCCTCCTCTTCAACATTTATATTTTATATTAATTGTATTCGAAGTTATAAATGTTTAAATTTTATGTTAATTTAAAATTTTAATTATTTTCTATTTATGTTTAATATTTTTTTTTAAAAAAATATTTTTAAATTATTATTTATGGAGTTATCGATAAACTTAGTCTGGCAGTATATTTTACAGAATTGGAAAATAATTACTGTAAATATAACTGCTACTGTTTACACATCGACAGAATAACAGATGGTATGTTTGATAGTTATATGTCAAATTTATCGATGAAATAACGATGGATAGAAAAAAGCACTGATGAAATGCATGTAGTTTTTCTGTCGATAATATATTATA
>NW_011508589.1:0-576 GCF_000495115.2 Populus euphratica
CGAGAGGGGTTGGACAAACCTGGTGGCAAAATCAATATTGATGACGATGGCAGACATTCCTAGTGATGTTGGTGGTGGTGGAGAAGCAGTCGACGAGGTCTCCTGGTGGTTCTAACGGTGGCAGTCGCTAGAAGCTCAAATGTCAGCAACTATTTTCTACAGTATTTCTTCTCCTTTCTGCAAATGCGTCTGCCTCTGTTTTCCTTCCTCTTTAGCTTTTGTTCGGTTCTTCTCCTCTCGATCTCGGGTGTTTCCTCCTGCCAGCTGTTCGTCCTCCTTTGTGCACGATAGTCTCATTCCTCCTTTGTGCACGATAGTTTCTCCTGTCAGTTGTCCCCTCATTGTCTTATTGTATTCTTTTTTTCGTTTCCTCCCTCCCTCTCACAGTGGCTCTCTTCGAACTTCTCTTATTCATACTTCTCCCCCTCGTTCAATTTTCAAAAGCTTTCCTCCCCTCTTTTTTCTCTCTTCATCCTCTACTAGGTTGGGTGTTATTTATAGAGCCAAAGGAGCGGGGCTCTTTCACTGTTGTACATGGGGAGCAGGGCACGCGGCGGTTGGTCGGCCGGGGGGGGG
>NW_011508589.1:586-685 GCF_000495115.2 Populus euphratica
GGCGCCGCTCCCTCGGTTTCTCCTCATGAGAGCGCATGAGGGGTCTGGCTTTTTGGTCAGGCATGTGACTCCCTCGATTTCTTATCATAAGACTGCATG
>NW_011508584.1:0-685 GCF_000495115.2 Populus euphratica
AAGAAATTATTTTTTTTCAAAAAAATATTTTTATGGTGTTAAATGTTATGCTAGGTTGAATATCAATAAAATGAAACTGGGAATCAAATCTTTGCATTTGCAATGGGCCTTTCAAATTTAGTAAAATGTTATAATGAGTATTATGTGAATGATTTTAAATTTCACATTCAAAGTTATAGTTGATTTAAAAAGATAATAAATAGTGGGGTTTGTGTGAAAGGAAGTTGCTATGATGATAATGAACGTGACTATTATCTAATGCTTAAAGAAAGTGTTTGGCTAAAATATTTAGGGAGTAAGTGTAAAGCATTCATGTTTAAATGCCATTGGTAAGATACAAGACGAGGAATTAGAATGCATCGTTCAAATGGTTTGGTTGAAATTAAGTATACTTCTCAACTATATGGAAATGAACATTTTGTACTAGTGCAACAATGTCAACAAGTCTACTATACATGTCCACTTGATAATAAATCTTCTGAATAATGGACAGTTATTAAGATCACTGCTAGAAGTTGCTATAATGTTGACATGAGTGAATTTATTGAAAATGATAATAATATAAAATCATTTGATGTCGCGCAGTTAGGTGAGATTTCTCAACCATGTCGTGTCCTTCCTACTCAGACACTTCGTGACCCAAATATATTTGTTGAAGTATCATATTATACAGAAATCAACCATT
>NW_011500742.1:0-1551 GCF_000495115.2 Populus euphratica
CATGTTAAGTTTTAAGACTTAGGGTTGGATGTATACTCTCCATATTATTCTTCTCTTATGGAGGGATGCCTTATATAATATATCGATTACATCTTTCCTATTCTGAAAGGAATACAGCAATGTATATCCTTTCAGGACTCCTATAAAATATATCTTTTATATATGAAGAACTCCCTTCTAATTGGGCTAAAAACTTGTTAATATTTAGGACTTCTTAAGGGTGACAAATTTGATCCTATCATATTTAGGATATTAGATTTGGATTTATTATTATTATTATCATCTTATTATTAGTTTAAGGTTTGATTTATATTATTTGGGTTTAATTATTAGTGGGCCTTATATAAGTCCACGATTCATTAGAGTTTATTTTCAGTCTAGAGTCAGTATAAATAAATGCATAACCAAACATGTAAGGGTGCAATTTTTGAATCAATAAACTTCTTTTGTTGCATTTATTGTGTATTGGTGGGATAAGTTATTTAATCTAGACAACATAATTGTTCGTAGTCCATGTTTGATTTTATTGAATGTTTTCCCTAAGATTAATAACATAGATCTGCCATGATTATTAAGCTCAGTTGATTTACAAGTTTATATATCACAACTCCGATTTGGATAGCAAGCTTAGTAATAGATTATTTACGATAATAACTTATAGAGTCCACTCTAGCAATTAAAATAAATAATTATAGAAAATCAGCATAGGAAAACAAACATATTCATCATATAAACTGAAAAGAAAAGATAAAATAAGTATCTAAGTTCTTGAAATCCGAAGGTTTCTGTATCTTTGCAACCAACAAAAAGACCTTAGCCTTGCATGTCCATTGAACAACTAATAAAAAAGATAGAAGGATACATGATCTTTGGTTTTTAGAGGAAAGGGTGTGCATTTCTTCTCCTTTCTGGCCTCCATCATTCCTTTCTTTCTTTTTATTTGATAAGAAACCTAATCTCCTTTCTACAAAATAGTTCTTTCCTAAGTAGACAATTTACATTTAAGTATTTCAATAAATATTTTTTAAAAAAGAGAAAAATAGGCTTGCATAAAATCTTTAAGCTTTGACTATTGACGTACAGGAGCTAAATTGCTAAAATAAAGATTAGGATGTCAATTTTAATGCTTTGAGAAGTACTTCGGACTTGTTTCTTCACAAAACCTGCTTGCTAACATAATGTATATGTCATCTTAGAAAAATCATCTTTATCTCATAGGAGCTCCTTTTCTACTGACATTTAGTGGGTTGATAAGTCTTCGAGTTAGGAATTCAACAAAATTAAGTTTATAGCTAATGGACTTCTATAGCTCAAGATATTCAAGTCGAAATAGCTAAAGGTCAACATTGGAAAAATACAATTTTTTTCTTTTAGACTACGATTTCCATGCTCTTTCTCTTTTTTATTTTTCTTGCCATATACATATAGAAAGTGATGCGGATCAGCCTAACACCAAGCATAATCATGCCAACAACCCATTGGAGGTGCCAATTGGGCCAATCACAAGAGCTAGGGCTAAGAAGCTTAAAGAAGCATTGAATGGGCTTGTTC
>NW_011500742.1:2215-21133 GCF_000495115.2 Populus euphratica
AAAAAACAGAGAGAGAAAAGAGAAAAGAAAAGAAAAATTGTTCAAAAAGACGTTTATTAGATTCTGCCGCAGAAAACTAAACAAGGGACAATTGGATCAAATAAACTCGGAATTAGTTCAAATTTGATATTCGAAGTACTGGGGTCCTAATCGAATTACATATTAAAGTTGGGGTCAATTGGATATCATTTGCTTTGGGTTTCAAATTCGGGTCTATGCAGATCTGATTTGATAACGTTTTTACGTCAGTATATCAAACGTTGTCATAAATTGCTCAAACCTTATATTCTGTCTATTTGGGTTGATATCACACTATATCTGAAATTTTAACTCAATTGAACATTATTTACTTTACGTTCCAGATTCTTTTTTTTTTGGTAAGTAAAAATTAGACCGTAGGGTTCGAACTCGAGGCCTCCCCGAATAAACTGCATGAAACCTTTACGTTCTAGATTCGGACTTAACTTGTCGTAAACGAGTCTGTCTTGCGTCACCGTTTCAAAATTCGCTTGCTTTTTGTTGATTTCGTTTCTTGCAGTTTATTTTCATCATATCCAACATATTTGGGTGTTTTTTGATAAGCTTTGTTCGGCACCTGTTTTAGCTTTGCCAGACTTTACAAGAGCTTTTGAAGTAGAATGTGATGCGTCAGGTATCGGAATAGGAGCTGTGTTAATGCAGGATAGGAGGCCCATTGCATATTTCAGCGAAAAACTTAATGGGGCAGCCTTGAATTACCCTACATATGACAAGGAACTCTATGCCTTGGTAAGAACTTTAGAGACGTGGCAACATTACCTGTGGCCCAAGGAGTTTGTCATACATTCTGATCATGAATCATTGAAGCACTTGAAAGGGCAAGGTAAATTGAGTAGGAGACATGCCAAATGGGTTGAATTTATTGAAACATTTCCGTATGTGATCAAGTATAAGCAAGGGAAAGAAAACATTGTGGCTGATGCACTTTCACGCAGGTATGTTCTTTTATCTACTTTGGATGCTAGATTTCTAGGATTTGAACACATAAAAGAATTGTACAAGGATGATAGTGATTTTGCTAATGTTTACAATGCTTGCGAAACTTCAGCTTTTGGAAAGTTTTATAGACTTGATGGATATTTGTTTAAAGAGAGTCGTTTGTGTGTTCCATTAAGTTCTATGCGTGAATTGCTTGTACGTGAAGCACATGGAGGCGGGTTGATGGGGCATTTTGGTGTTGTTAAGACTTTGGATGTGTTGCATGAGCATTTTTATTGGCCTAAAATAAAAAAAGATGTGCAACGCATATGTGATAAATGCATAACTTGTAGGAAAGCAAAGTCTAGGACTCAACCGCATGGCTTGTATACCCCTTTGCCTGTACCGAAAGAACCTTGGGTAGACATTTCGATGGACTTTGTCTTGGGTTTACCTAGGTCAAAACGGGGCAGGGATTCCATCTTTGTAGTTGTTGATAGGTTTTCAAAGATGGCACATTTCATTCCATGTCATAAAACTGACGATGCAACTAACATTGCTGATTTGTTCTTTAGGGAGATAGTACGACTTCACGGGGTCCCTAAGAGCATTGTTTCTGATAGAGATGTTAAGTTCCTTAGCTATTTTTGGAAGGTGTTATGGGGAAAAATGGGTACTAAACTGTTGTTTTCAACTACTTGTCACCCCCAAACAGATGGACAAACCGAAGTAGTTAATAGGACCTTAACACAACTTTTGCGTGTTGTCATTCAAAAGAACTTAAAGAATTGGGAAGATTGTTTGCCATTTATAGAGTTTGCATATAATCGTAGTGTGCACTCTACTACTGAATTTTCACCATTTGAAATTGTGTATGGATTTAACCCTTTAACTCCAATGGATTTGATTCCTTTGCCTATTGATGAAAGGGTTAGTTTGGATGGTAATCGTAAAGCACAGGTGGTGAAAACTCTTCATGAGAGTGTGCGGCAACAGATTGAAAAGAGGAATCGCGTGTATGCGACCAAAGCCAATAAGGGGCGCAAACATGTTGTCTTTCAGCCTGGCGATTGGGTTTGGGTGCATATGCGCAAGGAGAGATTTCCGGCCCAGAGGAAGTCAAAGCTACAACCACGAGGAGATGGGCCGTTTCAGATCCTTGAGAGGATCAATGACAACGCTTATAAAGTTGATTTGCCAGGTGAGTATAGTGTTAGTGCTACCTTTAATGTTTCTGATCTTACTCTGTTTGATGTAGGTGATGATTCGAGGTCGAATCCTTTTGAAGAGAGAGGGGATGATGCGGATCAGCCTAACACCAAGCATAATCATGCCAACAACCCATTGGAGGTGCCAATTGGGCCAATCACAAGAGCTAGGGCTAAGAAGCTTAAAGAAGCATTGAATGGGCTTGTTCAGAATATATGGAACAAAATGGACCTAGAGAGGCTTGGAACATTTAAGGAGCATGAAGGACAGCCTTTAATTCATTTAGTTCAGGTCCAAGAAGAGCCCAATTCATGTGGAACAAGGGGTTGATGTGTCCGGCCCAATACCAGCCTTGTTAGGCTTGTCTTTTCTAATACTACAAGGATAAAGAGTCAGCAATTTATTCTCCTAACTAAGTAAGGAAGTTGGCCAAATCTTATTCCTAAAGAGGGGAGGACTATTTAATGCTTTTCCTCACTTAGGAAGGAAAGTAATTAAATCAGCAACAAAGGAGGAAATTTGTTTTCTTATTTGTCCAAGTTAAACAAGGAATTCCAAGCTAATCAAGGACATCAAAGGGGGCAGCAACACAAATTTTCCAAATCAGATTTTTCCAATTTTGTTTAGGACTTCTTAAGGGTGACAAATCTGATTCTAGCTTATTTAGGATGGTATTTTCGGATTTTTAGTATTTTTAGTATTTTCTTCTTAGTTTTTGGGTTATTATTACTTATTTGGGTCAATTGTAAGTGGGCTACATATAAGTCCACCTAAGGGAGGTCCATTAGGGTTTCTTTAAGTTCAAATTCAGTATAAATAAAGGCATAACCCAAACATGTAAAGGTTACGCAATTTTCAGATTAATAAAACTTCTTTGCTGCACTTATTGTGTGTTGGTGGGATAATCTCCCTTCCTTGGTTCTCTAAAGAACTGAAAACGACTTATCGAAGAACAACTGACTTCGTGGCGTCATCCTTATACTTCTCGTTCGCGAATCAATATTCGTTGGGTGGGGGTTTCTGTTTTCAATAGTGCTGGTGCCTAGGTACAAGTTATCTTTGTGTCACACTCCTATCAAACCTGATTTACTTGGCTTTCCGGGAATTGGCATCTTTGCGCGTGGGTTGCGTGACCATGTGATCACGAGGTTCGCATCAGAAAGTTATGAATATTAGCTTTCTAATGCCACTAAATCACTTTATTTTGACTTTTAGAGCTCAAGTTCTACACAAAACCTCGATTGAAGGTCAAATATGTTAGTTATCTCTAATTTACTTTTTGAATCTTTCATTTAAAAATGTCTTCAAAATATAAAATAAAAAATATCCAGACATTTTATATATAAATTATAGGTAAAATACTAGATAAATATGGGTAAAACTATCGAATTATATGGTTGCATCACTAATTATTGAATGCATGAATTGCCTATAGTGGTGGATTAATGGGACGTTTTGAGATTACTAAGATTAAAGATTTACATGAATATTTTTATTGGCATAACATGAAAAGAGATGTACAAAAAAGTTATGATAGGTACATAACATGTAAACAAGCTAAGTCCAAATTGATGCCTCATGAGTTATATAGACCTGTACATGTTTCTAAGAAATCTTGGATTTTCTATAGACTTTATTTTATGTTAAACTAGGTCAAGGAAAGGAAGAGACTTCATATTTGTTGTTGTGGATCTATAGTGGTGGATTAATGGGACGTTTTGAGATTGCTAAGATTTTAAAAGATTTACATGAATATTTTTATTGGCCTAACATGAAAAGAGATATACAAAAAATTTATGATAGGTACATAACATGTAAACAAGCTAAGTCCAAATTGATGCCTCATGGGTTATATAGACCTGTACACGTTTCTAAGAAATCTTAGGCTTTCAATAGACTTTATTTATGATAGGTACATAACATTACTAGGATTGTTATGAAGATGAAAACCCTACCTCTCCTCTTGTTTTAAAGAGTTCATGATGAGACATGAAGCAGGAGCAGGGGGGTACAAGTACTGCTTTAGATCAAAGTTTAGTCATCTCCAATACATTTGATTGTGCGACCGTGAACCAGGTTCTTTTCGTTAATAATCATGAGCTGAATGTAGATATTGACGCAATGAGAGGTGATACAGATGGGGAACAAACCGATAAGGAGTTGACATCACCAATCTCAACAAGCCCACAAACTCTAAATTCCACTGAAAGGGATATTGTTAATCAATTAGCTATTAAGGCTAGAGACTCTCTAGAGAAAAAGAAAAAAGGTTCAAAAGCCTCTTCAAAGAAGAATAAGAAATTTGTCTCCTCGCCTGGGGGCACATCGAGGTAATCTTTGTGTTGTTTTTTTTACTCTTTATTTTCCTATGATTATTGAATGTTGGAATGTTAGAGGTTTGAATGATCCCATAAAGCATTCGGCATTGCATCAGCTCATCCATCAAGAGAGGATGACTCTTTTTGGTTTGGTTGAAACTCGGGTTAGAGACAAGAATAAAGATAATGTTTCTTAACTTCTTCTGCGTAATTGGTCCTTGTATAATTATGATTTCTCTTGTCGTGGTCGTATTTGGGTTTGTTGGAATGCTGATGTGGTGAAGGTTGATGTCCTCGGAATGTCAGACCAGGCTATTCATGTTTCTATCACTATATTAGCTACCAATATCTGTTTCAAAGCTTCAATTATTTACGGAGACAATAACGCTTCCTTACGTGAGGCATTATGGTCTGATATAGTGAGTCGTAGTGATGGATGGGAGTCCAGCCCATGGATTCTTATGGGCGACTTTAATGCTATCCGCTACCAATCAGATAGGTTAAGAGGGTCTACTTCGTGGGCTGGTCATATGGACAGATTGGAAACATGTATTCAAGATGCAAAAGTGGATGATCTTCGATATTCAGGCCTGCATTATACTTGGTCGAATCAATGTCCTGAGAATTTGATTATGCGGAAACTAGATAGAGTGCTTGTCAATGAGAAATGGAATCTGAACTTCCCATTGTCGGAAGCGAGATTTTTGCCATCGGGTATGTTAGACCATTCTCCTATTGTGGTAAAGGTTACTGGTGATGATCAGAAGATAAAGAAACCATTCAGATTCTTCGATATGTGGATGGACCATGACGAGTTCATGCCCTTGGTGAGGAAAGTATGGGAACACAATTCGAGGGGTTGTCCAATGTATCAGTTGTGTTGCAAGCTAAGAAAACTAAAACGGGAATTGAAACTTTTCAATATGGCTCACTTCTCCAACATTTTAGATAGAGTCAAAGATGCAAAAGATGTAATGGATAAGGCTCAACAGGCTCTACATACAGCGCATGAGAATCCAACTTTGTGCATGTGAGAAAGGGATGTTGAAAGTAAGTACGCTTCTATTGTCAGGGCTGAAGAGAGTTTTTTCAAACAGAAGGCAAGGATATAGTGGCTTAGCTTGGGTGATCAAAATACTAGCTACTTTCACAAATCAGTAAATGGAAGACCATAGAAATAAGCTTCTTTCACTTACAAGGGAGGATGGAGAGGTTGTCAAAGGACATGAGGCAGTTAAATCAAAAGTAATTACATACTTCCAATGTGTGTTAAGAGTGGAACAGATGCCTAGGGTTCTGAATGAGGAAGAGATGGAATCGGCAATTAACTTGAAACTGTCTTCAACGCAACAACATGTATTAGCACAAGATGTAACAAGGGAGGAGATTAAGCATGCTATGTTTAGTTTGAAGAACAATAAAGCCCCGGGTCTGGATGGATTTAACGCAGGTTTCTTCAAAAGAATGTGGCACATAGTTGGGGAAGATGTAATCAACGTTGCTAGCTCCTTCTTTCAGACTCGTAAAATGCTTAAAGAAATGAATGCTACATCCATTTCCCTTATTCCTAAAGTTGCTAATCCTACGAGGTTGACAGATTTTCGTCCTATATCTTGCTGCAATACCGTGTACAAATGCATCGTTAAGATTCTAGCTAGGAGAATCAAAGTTGTTTTGCCATCCTTAGTAGGTCCGTATCAGACTGCTTTTATCTCTGGACGGAGAATCAGCGACAACATTCTTTTGTCTCAGGAACTAATGAAAGGCTATCATAAATCTACGGAACCTGCCTGTTGTGCTATGAAAGTAGATCTGATGAAGGCTTATGACTCGGTTCGGTGGGATTTCATTGACGCTACGTTAAAAAAAATGGGATTCCCTAGAACAGTCATTGATTGGATCATGGTTTGTGTCACATCATGTCAATTCTCTATCAACGTCAATGGTGAGCTTACAGGTTATTTTCAAGGGGGGAGACAAGGGGATCCACTTTCTCCATATTTGTTTGTCCTATGTATGGAAATCCTTTCGGGGCTATTCTGCAAGATGAGTGCCAACCAAAACTTCAAGTTCCAGGAGATGCAAGAAGGACAACATTTCTCATCTTTGTTTTGCTGACGACTTGATGATTTTTAGCAAAGGGGATGTAAACTCAATTTGTATGATCAAAATTGTGCTCACAAAGTTTCAAGATTTATCAGGTCTGTATCCAAATCAAAATAAAAGTGATATCTTCTTGAGCGGTGTGTTAAATGCTAAGAGGGAAGAAATTATTCGTATCCTTGGGTTTACAAAGGGGGAGCTCCCTATGAAATATTTGGGAATGCCTCTTATCTCGTCCAGACTAAAGGTTGTTCATTGTAAGGGCCTCGTGGATCGAATCACCTTTAAAGTTCGACATTGGACTTGTCGAACACTCTCTCGTATGCAGGACGAGTATAACTGATTAATTCAGTTTTATTTTCCATCCAGGTCTATTGGGCATCTCTCTTCCTCTTACTTGGGCAAGTCATAAAAAATGTGGAGCAAATTATGAGATCCTTTCTTTGGTGAGGTTTAGATATGAGAACTATTGGGGCTAAAGTGGCTTGGGATCAGGTATGTCTTCCAAAAAAGGAGGGGGGCTAGGAATAAAAAGGATAACAAAATGGAACAAGATTGCTTTGTTGAAACACATTTGGAACCTATGCAATGACTCAGATGGCTTAATCTGGTCTACTTGGATCAGATCTAATTTGTTGCGAGGTAGGAATTTCTGGACAATCAAGACGCCACAGAATTGCTCTTGGGCTTGGGGAAAGATTCTAAAGCTCAGATCCTTAGCATAGCCGAAGATGAAGTACATCATAGGAGATGGCATGACAACCTCTCTATGGTTTGACAATTGGCGTTCTCACAGCCCGCTCGCGGATTCTTACGGTGAAAGATTCATCTACGATTCAGGTATGGAAAAGAACGCGAAGGTGAATATGCTGATTCATAACTCAGAATGGAAAATTCCTACCACTCAAGCTATTGGCTGGCACCCCATTGTAGAAGTTATTCCTTCCAATTCTAATCCTATGATAGGGCAAAAGGATGAGATTGTGTGGCTGGATTCACCAAATCACAGATTCTCGTTCAAAGTAGCTTGGGAACAACTAAGATTTCATCATCTGATGGTTGAATGGCATGACATTGTGTGGTTCAAGAATGCTGTTCCAAGACATTCATTTCTTCTATGGGTGGCTGTCCAACAGAAACTCACAACTCAAGATAGACTTCATCGATTTGGTATACATGGTCCCAATAGATGCTCACTCTGTCTCCGCAACTACGAAGATCACAACCACTTGTTCTTTGAATGCTCCTATACTAAAGCGATCTGGTGGGATGTTTGTGACAGATGCAACATTCCAAGAATGACAAAAGGATGGGATGAATGGATTCGATGGGCCACTGTCACTTGGCATGGCAAAAGTTTCGTCAATTTTTCTCGTAAACTCAGTTTTGCAGCTACAGTATATCATATCTGGCAAGAGCGGAATGCAAGGACCTTTGCAGGAATCTCTAAAACTCATAATTTGGTCTTTGATCAAATCGAATGTATCATCCGTGATAAGCTTGATTTGATGAGAAACGTTCTACCAACAGATGAAAACAAAAGGATCCAAAGAGCTTGGAGGGTCAATAACATAGATTATTCATTTGATATTTAGCTGATTGTATTGGTTTTCCTAACGAATCTAGTTAGGTCTAAGTTTTTTGTTCGATGGCTAGCCTGTAGCCATCTGTTATTTTACGTTTATATTCTCAATGTAAATCTGGGGTATGCCCCTTATAATCTTTGTATCCTTTTCTTTTAATACATACGTCAACTTACCAAAAAAAAACAAGGAAGAGACTTCATATTTGTTGTTGTGGATAGATTTTCTAAAATGAGACATTTTATATCTTATTATAAAACTGATGATGTAATGAATATAATATATTATTAATGGAGATGGTTTGGTTACATAGCGTTCCAATAAGTATTGTGTCTAATCAAGATGTCAAGTATTTAAACTATTTTTGAAAGGTTTTATAAGATAAGTTAAGAATTAAATATTTATTTTTTACTACCTCTATAAACAAATGGTTAAACTGAAGTAGTAAACAAGAGTTTAACTTAATTATTAAGAGTTGTCATTCAAAAAAATATTAAAATTTGAGAAAACTATTTGTCATTTATTGAATTGTTTTAAATATTAAAAATTGAGAAAATTGTTTGTTATTTATTGAATTTGTATGTAATTGTAATGTGCATTCTACCATTAATTATTCACCATCTAAGATTATTTATAATTTTAATCCTTTAACACCATTAAATTCGATTCCTTTACTTGTTGATAAAATGATTAATTTTGATAGTAATAAAAAAAAAGACACGATAAAAATATAAAGGAAAGAAAAAGAGAAATATACATTCAAGGCTAATAGAAATCACAAATTAGTAGGTTTGAACCATGAAATTAGGTTTAGGTGTATATGAGAAAAAAAAGGTTTCTTAAACAAACAAGATCAAAATTGATGACACGAGGAGATGGACTTTTTCTTATCATAAAGAGAATTAATAATAATATCTATAAAATAGATCTATTATGTGAGTATGACATTAGTTCTACATTCAATTTTTTTTAATCCTTTTATTTTGTGTAGAAGATAATTCGAGGATGAATCCTTTTAATAAAAGAAAGAATGATACAATTCAAACAATACCAACAGATTCGTTATAAGTTCTAATTGGTTTCGTGACAAGACTTAAAACTAAAAGATTCAAAAAGATTTTTAATAGACTTAGACAAATAAACTAAGATGAATTTCAAGAAAATATTAAATAATGAAGTACAAGCCTCGAATCACTTGTTGGTGAGCATTCAAACATTATAAAAAGATTCAAAAAAAATTCAAATATGTCAATTTTGACTTTTCATAATTATTTTGGTCATAATTGAAGCTACAAAAATTTTTTTAATGTAAGTTCAGTTATATTGAAAAATAAACAATCATAACTTTTGACATATGACACATCTTCTAATTCGTTGAGACAATAAAAATCCATGCGTTTGAAGCTAAGCTTCGATTCTGTTAATAGATTAAAAAAATAACTTTAATCTTATTAAACTATTATTTCATTTATCTTTTAATTATTATTAGATTTTTTAAAGATATCAAATTTTTTATTTAAATTTGAGTTTATTAAATTATTATTATTTATTAGATTTATTCATATTAATTAGAGACATTTTATTAAATTTAGGATTTTTTATAGTATGAGAACTCTTGTAGAAACCTTTTAACAAAAAAATTTTAAAAAAAAAATCAACATTTTTATTATCTTTTGTGATATAGTAATTCTCATATTAAATTCTTAACCAAACTTATAAACTCTCCACGTAGTTAATCTAATTTTATTGTGATCTCATATTACTTGTTCGCGTTCGTTCATTTATAAGCGTAAAGTAAAAATAATCATTACATATTACTTTAATTTATATTACTTTAATTTAACAAGTTCTTATTGAATCAAGTTGCAAACCATTCAAATCTAATATTAACATAGCTCAAAAGGAATCACATCAAATGCTGTGAACAGATAATAATGCAAGCGGGTCTGCATAAATCCACAACAAATATCAAGAGGTTAAGGCATAATTAGCAAGCTAGCATTCTCAAGAAAGAGCAAGACAGATTCATCTAACTACTGACCGTCTATGATTTAATCAATCATATAAAGATGTAGGTACCAAAAATCCCGAGTGCTAGGTTTGAAATTATGTGGACTCACCAGCTCCATGAGCAGAAGCAGGCCCATGGTGGAACTGACTGACGATCATGAAGAAAATCCACATCAATCAATTGCAGCCGGCATACTCTTTCTTCAAATCATAACAGTACCCATTTCAGGTCTTCAAAGAACAGAGAGATACTATCAATGAGAATGGGAGTATTTAGATAGAAGAAGGGAACAATATAGCACATCAAATAGCTGCCCATTAACCCAAGTACGAAGTTGAAATTCAGGAACCAAGTTTAGTCGAAGATGCCCATGTCTTCAAAAGTAAATTTAAGCACTCACTTGGGACTGTGTTTCCTTCTATAAAACAGAAGCATACTGGTAAAGTACATGTACTTTAATTCAAAGCATCATAATGCAAGGTGCTATTCCAGGAAAAAACTTAAACGAGCAAAATGAGCAAGAACTTAGCAATGCCATCAGTTTTCTTGCATAACTTCTGAATGGTACTTTTCTAAATCAGCATCTAGATCTTCTGCAGATATCTTTTCACCACGACCTCTACCCCTTCCACGACCACCCCTTCTAACTCCGTGCCCACCACCACGAGGCCGTCCCGTGGTACCACCCCTTCCTTGGCTACTTCTGCATTATAGAAAATCAAACATAATTCAAATTCAAAAAATCAAATGAAATATGATAATACACACAGAAACACAAGCACTCACAAACACCCTTCAGTAGTTCAAACAAAAGGGGCACAGGGTTTGCCAATTGGGACACAGACTCAAACACAGACAAACATAAATGACCATTGCTGGAAACTGATATTACAAACACGGGCAAAGTTCAGAACAAATTAATGCAATCAATACAGCAAAGGTATGACGAAAGTGATGATAAACTCCAATCATGCATAACAGAAAACGGACCAAACCACGGACCAGCACCACCCCACCACAAAGGCTAAACTAGAGAAATTGTACAGCATGTAAGTCATGGAACAAGTTAAAATGCTAACCTTCTAGGAGCAGCAATATTTTGATTCCTATACATGCCATTAGTGGGTGGAAGGACAGCAGGCCGAGTGGTAATATTTGTTCCCACAATCTCAATCTTCATTGGCTTTCCATCCAGTTGAACATTATTGTATCTCTTGACAGCAGAGACAGCATCTTCCCGCCGTGCAAAGACTATCTCCGCCGTTCCCTGCGAGAAATTACATTTCTTTTTCGTAATCACGAGGGACAAAAATAATTTCCAGATTATGAAAGTAGATGAACTGATTGATTACCTCTGATCTTCCACTCCTATCATAATGGACTGAATATCGTTTAAGGTCACCAATCTCCGAGAAAAGCTCCTGTACAGAAATCAGTACAAAATTAAAGTAACTCGATTACTTTTCTTGGGTCGAATATATTTGCAAATTAAGAAACAAAATAAAAAGAAAAAGGACTGACCTTGATGTCTTCAGTAGAAACACCGAAATCTAAGTTGGATATATAGAGTTTAGTCCCAGTCTCAATGGAAGAAGCACGAGCAGGATATGCAGAAGCAGGACTATCCGTGAACATGTCGTGCTGCCATGACGTCTCTGGAGCTTGGACCTGGGGCTGCAGCAGTTTCGAATCAAAATAGTTAAGCATATGCATATTTTTTTATGATTAGTTCACTCAATCAATCCAAAGAACGCGTGAGATGGTAACCTTGGAATAGGGCGTTGTAATGTTTCCTGCGCGATTGGAGAACCGACGGGAAGGACCAGGGCCGCCAGAAGAACGAGGTCTGCCACGAGAATTCGACGACTTCCTGTTGTTTTCTATTATGTCGTCTAGAGACATGTCCAGGGCCGTTGTCGTCATTTTTTTCAATTACCTTTCTCTCTCCTCTCTTGCTGAGTGCACCAGATCCAGACGCCAAAATTGTGGCAACAGGGAACAGGAGGAGGAGAGAGAAGCTAGGGTTTCATCTCATCATCACTATCTTATTATATCTTCATGATTATTGTTTAGTTATTTTATCTTTATCTTTATTATATTATATTATTAAAATTATAAAAAACAATAATAAAACTAATATCAATATATATTTTTATTATAAATTGAAATAATTTGCCCTTTTTAAAAAAGCATGTAGCACATTTTTATTCAATCTAATTTTTCTTTATTTACATTATTCTATATCTAACTTTTATAAAAATTTATTACAAAGAAGAAAAGTGAATCAAAATATTCTTATAATTATGATTTAAATTAAAAGGAATATGTAGCTATTTACGGTATATCATTTAACATGTTTTCATAAATTTTAATAATGAATTTTTTAAAAAAAGTATTTAGACCCTTAAACTTTTATTTGCATAACTAAGTTCTTTTAAGCTTAAATTAGTATCCAATTATATATTTTTAAGAAAAAAATTGAATTAAAAGATAAAAAAGTAAAGTGAAAATGACAGGTAAAATAGATGATGGCTTTAGAATTTGTTTGAAAAATATATTTTAATCCTTTACTTTTTTTAGCTATTAGATAATTAATCCCTTTGATTTTTAAAAATTCAATATTGATATCAAACTTTATTTTTTTTAGTTTTTTTGTGTAAGAGAAAGATGGAGTTGTTGGATTCTGGTGTAGAAAGAGAAAATTTATGTTGTAGATGATTTCGACCATTAAAACCATTAATTTTTGTGTCAAATGGCTTTATATGATGAAAAGAGTTAAAATTAGTTGTTTGTTTGTTTTTTTATTTTTACCTTAAAAGCGTTTAAAGATAATTTGAGATCGGGAATAGTTTTTATTTTAAGTTTATTATGGGTTTTGGGGCGGATTTTTTTTACATTTTTAAAGGTCATGGGTTGCTTTAATAAGATTTTAAAGGTGTTTCCTATGTGTTTTGAGTAAAAACAAGAACCTTGTTTTTTCGACCACCAAACTAGTCGAAAACTGAAGAATTATAAACGATGCATCATCTACCAAAATAGATAATGCCTCATCTTCTTTCTTTTCTTTTTTTGTTAAAGAATGTGGAGGACGACCTATTAACTTTAAAAAAACATAAAGTCCCTTGTGTGGGGCCTAAACTTGCAAGCCCGTGTGCGAGTCTTTTCTTAGTAGGTCAATCACCTGGCTTGGTTTACGCATTTTTTTTCCTTCTAATTTTCATCTTTTTACGAATATATTTTTTATATGTATTTTTTAAAAATAATTTCTAAATTTATGTTTTAATTAATTTCTTTTCCATGTGATTTTTTGACTTATTTAGCCTTTTTTAAATAGCATATATTTTTTAATTATATTGGATATGTTTAATTTTTTAAGAGGTTATTATGATTCATTTGTGTGTGTGTTAATGATATTTTTAATATGTGTTGTCTTGTATAGTATTTTTTTTTCCTTTTACTTTATTCAATAATTTTTATCTATGTGTTGATTTCTATTACAAATTGATTTTAATAAAAAAAATTCATTAAATACAACCGGATAAATGATTTGTTTTTTTGTTTTTGGATAAAGGTTTTTATCACATGTTATCATGATTGCTTTTTCGTATATAATTTTTTTGGTTTGCTATCGTTAAGTCTTTTTTTTTCATATGATTCAAATAAATCCAACTTATTTAGTTACTCTGAGACTATAACCCTAGTTATTGAATTTCTCCTCTTTTTTTTTTAAATATGCTTACAACACCTAATATTTTACTGGAAAAATAATGCAAAGCCATATCATAACATAGGTACTTGTCTAGTAACATATACTAAAATGCATAGGATTATCATTTTAGCACTTTTTTTTTCATCTTCATTTTTTTAATTGTGTCTTCTATATCTAATTTTTGAAAAAAAAATTGAATGAAAGAGGACCAAAGTATAAAGCATGAATAAATCTCATTGCCAATCTAAAATTTAGGAGAGATATGAGAAAGTTATCAGATTCTAGTAATGAGAAAAAAAGTAATCAGTTTATATCATGCTTTTCCATATATATATGCATTCCCATTTGTTATTGTTATGTCGCTTTTCAAACCTGATTTTACTTCTTAGTAACCCTCACTTCACCACATTCATTAATGGGGCAGCCTTGAATTACCCTACATATGACAAGGAACTCTATGCCTTGGTAAGAACTTTAGAGACGTGGCAACATTACCTGTGGCCTAAGGACTTTGTCATACATTCTGATCATGAATCATTGAAGCACTTGAAAGGGCAAGGTAAATTGAGTAGGAGACATGCCAAATGGGTTGAATTTATTAAAACATTTCCATATGTGATCAAGTATAAGCAAGGGAAAGAAAACATTGTGGCTGATGCACTTTCACGCAGGTATGTTCTTTTATCTACTTTGGATGCTAGATTTCTAGGATTTGAACACATAAAAGAATTGTACAAGGATGATAGTGATTTTGCTAATGTTTACAATGCTTGCGAAACTTCAGCTTTTGGAAAGTTTTATAGACTTGATGGATATTTGTTTAAAGAGAGTCGTTTGTGTGTTCCATTAAGTTCTATATGTGAATTGCTTGTACGTGAAGCACATGGAGGCGGGTTGATGGGGCATTTTGGTGTTGTTAAGACTTTGGATGTGTTGCATGAGCATTTTTATTGGCCTAAAATAAAAAAAGATGTGCAACGCATATGTGATAAATGCATAACTTGTAGGAAAGAAAAGTCTAGGACTCAACCGCATGGCTTGTATACCCCTTTGCCTGTACCGAAAGAACCTTGGGTAGACATTTCGATGGACTTCGTCTTGGGTTTACCTAGGTCAAAACGGGGCAGGGATTCCATCTTTGTAGTTGTTGATAGGTTTTCAAAGATGGCACATTTCATTCCATGTCATAAAACTGATGATGCAACTAACATTGCTGATTTGTTCTTTAGGGAGATAGTACGACTTCACGGGGTCCCTAAGAGCATTGTTTCTGATAGAGATGTTAAGTTCCTTAACTATTTTTGGGAGGTTTTATGGGGAAAAATGGGTACTAAACTGTTGTTTTCAACTACTTGTCACCCCCAAACAGATGGACAAACCGAAGTAGTTAATTGGACCTTAACACAACTTTTGCGTGTTGTCATTCAAAAGAACTTAAAGAATTGGGAAGATTGTTTGCCATTTATAGAGTTTGCATATAATCGTAGTGTGCACTCTACTACTGAATTTTCACCATTTGAAATTGTGTATGGATTTAACCCTTTAACTCCAATGGATTTGATTCCTTTCCCTATTGATGAAAGGGTTAGTTTGGATGGTAATCGTAAAGCACAGGTGGTGAAAACTCTTCATGAGAGTGTGCGGCAACAGATTGAAAAGAGGAATCGCGTGTATGCGACCAAAGCCAATAAGGGGCGCAAACATGTTGTCTTTCAGCCTGGCGATTGGGTTTGGGTGCATATGCGCAAGGAGAGATTTCCGGCCCAGAGGAAGTCAAAGCTACAACCACGAGGAGATGGGCCATTTCAGATCCTTGAGAGGATCAATGACAAAGCTTATAAAGTTGATTTGCCAGGTGAGTATAGTGTTAGTGCTACCTTTAATGTTTCTAATCTTACTCTGTTTGAAGTAGGTGATGATTCGAGGTCGAATCCTTTTGAAGAGAGAGGGGATGATGCGGATCAGCCTAACACCAAGCGTAATCATGCCAACAACCCATTAGAGGTGCCAATTAGGCCAATCACAAGAGCTAGGGCTAAGAAGCTTAAAGAAGCATTGAACGGGCTTGTTCAGAACATATGGAACAAAATGGACCTAGAGGGGCTTGGGACATTTAAGGAGCATGAAGGACAGCCTTTAATTCATTTAGTTCAGGTCCAAGAAGAGCCCAATTCATGTGGAACAAGGGGTTGATATGTCCGGCCCAATACCAGCCTTGTTAGGCTTGTCTTTTTCTAATATTACAAGGATAAAGAGTCAGCAATTTATTCTCCTAACTAAGCAAAGGAAGTTGGCCAAATCTTATTCCTAAAGAGGGGAGGACTATTTAATGCTTTTCCTCACTTAGGAAGGAAAGTAATTAAATCAGCAACAAAGGAGGAAATTTGTTTTCTTATTTGTCCAAGTTAAACAAGGAATTCCAAGTTAATCAAGGACATCAAAGAGGGCAGCAACACAAATTTTCCAAATCAGATTTTTCCAATTTTGTTTAGGACTTCTTAAGGGTGACAAATCTGATTCTAGCTTATTTAGGATGGTATTTTCGGATTTTTAGTATTTTTAGAATTTTCTTCTTAGTTTTTGGGTTATTATTACTTATTTGGGTCAATTGTAAGTGGGCTACATATAAGTCCACCTAAGGGAGGTCCATTAGGGTTTCTTTAAGTTAAAATTCAGTATAAATAAAGGCATAACCCAAACATGTAAAGGTTACGCAATTTTCAGATTAATAAAACTTCTTTGCTGCACTTATTATGTGTTGGTGGGATAATCTCCCTTCCTTGGTTCTCTAAAGAACTGAAAACGACTTATCGAAGAACAACCGTCTTCGTGGTGTCATCCTTATACTTCTCGTTCGCGAATAATTATTCATTGGGTGGGGGTTTTCGTTTTCAATAGTGCTGGTGCCTAGGTACAAGTTATCTTTGTGTCACATTCCTATCAAACCTGATTTACATGGCTTTCCGGGAATTGGCATCTTTACGTGTGAGTTGCGTGACCATGTGATCACGAGGTTCGCATCAATATATATATATAGGAAGAGTATGGAAAATATCTAGAAAATTATTAAAAACTAGTTAAAGAAGATCAAAATATAGAAGATTGGAAAATTTGATAATAGATTTTTAACTGAAAAAGGTTGTAATTGCAAGGAAAATTCAATTTAAGGAGAAAAATTCAAAATTAGATGTTTAAGGACTCAAATAGAAGTTTTCAATGTTTAACTGCAAGAGAAAAAAATTATTTTTAAAGTCAAATTTTTAAGGACTTGCATAAATATTGAAGTTTGATGAGAAATTAGAACTTGATTAAAGAAATCTAAAGCGAAGAACTCAACTGAAAAAAGGCGTGCGAATGCAAGGGTTGAAATTGATCAAATTTAGAGCACAAATTGGGAAATTAAAAGTTTGTTAAACAATTGATCGTCAAAATACACAATTTCATAACCAAGAACTCAAATGAAATATGCAGTCAACTTTGGGGTAGACAATTGAGTTTGGCTGGGGTGAAATTACATGAAATTAAAAGTATCAGAGGTAATTACGTGTGTAACTATAAGCAATTGGAAGAATAAGGATTGAATTACAATTTGCTAAACCCAAATTAAAAAACCTTAATTTCTAGAGTTTAACCTAAACGACACCTCATTCAACCATATTACGCCTACACTTGATAAATTTTTACTCCATAACTTTTTTCTCCGTTGTTGCCCATTTTGGGACCCCACATAAATATAAAAAATCCAAAAACAATTACACACACACACACACACACACACATACACACACACATATGAGTAGGAAGAGTATGGAAAATATCTAGAAAATTATTAAAAACTGGTTGAAGAAGATCAAAATACACAAGATTGGAAAATTTGATAATAGATTTTTAACTGGAAAAGGATGTAATGGGAAGGAAAATTCAAAATTAGATGTTTAAGGACTCAAATAGAAGTTTTCAATGTTTAATAGCAGGAGAAAAAAATAATTTTTGAAGTCAATTTAGGCTTTAATTTGAATAAATTAAATTCTAAGGGTCGATTTGTAATTTTAAAGAGTCAATTCGGTCAAATCAAGGACATAATTGCATAAATATTGAAGGTTGATGAGAAATTAGAACTTGATTAAAGAAATCTAAAGCGAAAAACTCAACTAAAAAAAAGACGTGCAAATGCAAGGGTTGAAATTGATCAAATTTATAACACAAATTAGGAAATTAAAAGTTTGTTAAACAATTGATCGTCAAAATACACAATTTCATAACCAAGAACTCAAATGAAATATGCAGTCAACTTTGGGGTAGACAATTGAGTTTGGCTGGGGTGAAATTGCATGAAATTAAAAGTATGAGAGGTAATTACGGGTGTAACTAGAAGCAATTAGAAGAATAAGGATTGAATTAAAGTTTGCTAAATCCCAAATTAAAAAAACTTAATTCCTAGAGTTTAACCTAAACAACACGTCATTCAACCATCTTACGCCTACATTTGATAAATTTTTACTCCATAACTTTTTTCTCCGTGGTTGCCCATTTTAGGACCCCACATAAATATAAAAATTTAAAAAACAATTAATATATATATAAGTAGGAAGAGTATGGAAAATATCTACAAAATTATTAAAAAGTGGTTGAAGAAGATCAAAATACATAAGAACTAAACTGAAAAAGGGCGTGCGAATACAAGGATTGAAATTGATCAAATTTAGAACAGAATTTATGAAATTAAAAGTTTGTTAAACAATTGATCGTCAAAATACACAATTTCATAACCAAGAACTCAAATGAAATATGCAGTCAACTTTGGGGTAGACAATTGAGTTTGGCTGGGGTGAAATTGCATGAAATTAAAAGTATGAGAAGTAATTACGGGTGTAACTAGAAGCAATTGGAAGAATAAGGATTGAACTACAGTGTGCTAAATCCCAAATTAAAAAACCTTAATTTCTAGAGTTTAACCTAAACAACACGTCATTCAACCATATTACGCCTATACTTGATAAATTTTTACTCCATAACTTTTTTCTCCGT
>NW_011500742.1:21335-26591 GCF_000495115.2 Populus euphratica
TTGAAGAAGATCAAAATACACAAGATTGGAAAATTTGATAATAGATTTTTAAATGGTAAAGGTTGTAATGGCACGGAAAATTCAATGTAAGGACAAAAATTCAAAATTAGATGTTTAAGGACTTAAATAGAAGTTTTCAATGTTTAATTGCAAGAGAAAAAATAATTTTTGAAGTCAATTTAGGCTTTAATTGGAATAAATTAAATTCTAAGGGTCGATTTGCAATTTTAAAGAGTCAATTTGGTCAAATTAAGGCCTTAATTGTATAAATATTGAAATTTGATGAGAAATTAGAACTTGATTAAAGAAATCTAAAGCGAAGAACTCAACTGAAAAAAGGCGTGCAAATGCAAGGGTTGAAATTGATCAAATTTAGAACACAAATTAGGAAATTAAAAGTTTGTTAAACAATTGATCGTCAAAATACACAATTTCATAACCAAGAACTCAAATGAAATATGCAGTCAACTTTGGGGTAGATAATTGAGCTTGGCTGGGGTGAAATTGCATGAAATTAAAAGTATGAGAGGTAATTACGGGTGTAACTAGAAGCAATTAGAAGAATAAGGATTGAATTAAAGTTTGCTAAATCCCAAATTAAAAAAACTTAATTCCTAGAGTTTAACCTAAAGCAATTAGAAGAATAAGGATTGAATTAAAGTTTGCTAAATCCCAATTTAAAAAATCTTAATTTCTAGAGTTTAACCTAAACAACACGTCATTCAACCATATTACGCCTACACTTGATAAATGTTTTCTCCGTTGTTGCCCATTTTAGGACCCCACATAAATATAAAAATTTCAAAAACAGTTTTATATATATATATATAAGGAGGAAGAGTATGGAAAATATCTAGAAAATTATTTAAAACTGGTTGAAGAAGATCAAAATACACAAGATGGGAAAATTTGATAATAGATTTTTAACTGGTAAAATATCTAGAAAATTATTAAAAACTGGTTGAAGAAGATCAAAATACACTAGATTGGAAAATTTGATAATAGATTTTTAACTGGTAAAGGTTGTAATGGCATGGAAAATTCAATTTAAGGTGAAAGATTCCAAATTAGGTGTTTAAGGACTCAAATAGAAGTTTTCAATGTTTAATAGCAGGAGAAAAAAATAATTTTTGAAGTCAATTTAGACTTTAATTGGAATAAATTAAATTCTAAGGGTCGATTTGTAATTTTAAAGAGTCAATTCGATCAAATCAAGGACTTAATTATATAAATATTGAAGTTTGATGAGAAATTAGAACTTGATTAAAGAAATCTAACGCGAAGAACTCAACTGAAAAAAAGGCGTGCAAATGCAAGGGTTGAAATTGATCAAATTTAGAACACAAATTAGGAAATTAAAAGTTTGTTAAACAATTGATCGTCAAAATACACAATTTCATAACCAAGAACTCAAATGAAATATGTAGTCAACTTTGGGGTAGACAATTAAGTTTGGCTGGGATGAAATTGCATGAAATTAAAAGTATGAGAGGTAATTACGGGTGTAACTAGAAGCAATTAGAAGAATAAGGATTGAATTAAAGTTTGCTAAATCCCAAATTTAAAAAACTTAATTCCTAGAGTTTAACCTAAACAACACGTCATTCAACCATATTACGCCTACATTTGATAAATTTTTACTCCATAACTTTTTTTTCAGTGGTTGCCCATTTTAGGACCCCATATAAATATAAAAATTTCAAAAACAGTTATATATATATATATATATATGAGTAGGAAGAGTATGGAAAATATCTACAAAATTATTAAAAAGTGGTTGAAGAAGATCAAAATACATAAGAACTAAACTGAAAAAGGGCGTGCGAATACAAGGATTGAAATTGATCAAATTTAGAACAGAATTTAAGAAATTAAAAGTTTGTTAAACAATTGATCGTCAAAATACACAATTTCATAGATCGTCAAAATACACACTTTCATAACCAAGAACTCAAATGAAATATGCAGTCAACTTTGGGGTAGACAATTGAGTTTAGCTGGGGTGAAATTGCATGAAATTAAAAGTATGAGAGGTAATTACGGGTGTAACTAGAAGCAATTGGAAGAATAAGGATTGAATTAAAGTTTGCTAAACCCAAATTAAAAAACCTTAATTTCTAGAGTTTAACCTAAACGACACCTCATTCAACCATAGTACGCCTACACTTGATAAATTTTTACTCCATAACTTTTTTCTCCGTTGTTGCCCATTTTGGGACCCCACATAAATATAAAAAATCCAAAAACAATTACACACACACACACACATATGAGTAGGAAGAGTATGGAAAATATCTAGAAAATTATTAAAAACTGGTTGAAGAAGATCAAAATACACAAGATTGGAAAATTTGATAATAGATTTTTAACTGGTAACGGTTGTAATGGCAAGGAAAATTCAATTTAAGGTGAAAGATTCAAAATTAGATGTTTAAGGACT
Source organism: Populus euphratica (assembly GCF_000495115.2). Classification (NCBI taxonomy): domain Eukaryota; kingdom Viridiplantae; phylum Streptophyta; class Magnoliopsida; order Malpighiales; family Salicaceae; genus Populus; species Populus euphratica. The sequence goes on from NW_011500742.1 coordinate 23,776, forward strand.
CAAATAGAAGTTTTCAATGTTTAATAGCAGGAGAAAAAAATAATTTTTAACAGAAACTCACAACTCAAGATAGACTTCATCGATTGGGTATACATGGTCCCAATAGATGCTCACTCTGTCTCCGCAACAACGAAGATCACAACCACTTGTTCTTTGAATGCTCCTATACTAAAGCGATCTGGTGGGATGTTTGTGACAGATGCAACATTCCAAGAATGACAAAAGGATGGGATGAATGGATTCGATGGGCCACTGTCACTTGGCATGGTAAAAGTTTCGTCAATTTTTCTCGTAAACTCAGTTTTGCAGCTACAGTGTATCATATCTGGCAAGAACGGAATGCAAGGACCTTTGCTGGAATATCTAAAACTCAGAATTTGGTCTTTCATCAAATTGAATGTATCATCCGTGATAAGCTGGATTTGATGAGGAACGTTCTACCAACAAATGAAAATAAAAGAATCCAACGAGCCTGGAGGGTTAATAACATAGATTCTTCATTTGATATTTAGCTGGTTGTATTGGTTTCCCTAACGAATCAAGTTAGGTCTTGAGTTTTCAGTTCGGTGGCTAGCATGTAGCCATCTATTGTTTTACGTTTCTGTTCTCATTGTAAATCTGGGGTATGCCCCTTATAATCTTTGTATCGTTTTCCTTTAATATATACGTCAACTTACCAAAAAAAAGAAAAAAATAATTTTTGAAGTCAATTTAGACTTTAATTGGAAAAAATTAAATTCTAAGGGTCGATTTGCAATTGTAAAGAGTCAATTCAGTCAAATCAAGGACTTAATTGCATAAATATTGAAGTTTGATGAGAAATTAGAACTTGATTAAAGAAATCTAAAGCGAAGAACTCAACTGGAAAAAGGCGTGCAAATGCAAGGGTTGAAATTGATCAAATTAAGAACACAAATTAGGAAATTAAAAGTTTGTTAAACAATTGATCGTCAAAATACACAATTTCATAACCAAGAACTCAAATGAAATATGCAGTCAACTTTGGGGTAGATAACTGAGTTTGGCTGGGGTGAAATTGCATGAAATTAAAAGTATGAGAGGTAATTACGGGTGTAACTAGAAGCAATTAGAAGAATAAGGATTGAATTAAAGTTTGCTAAATCCCAAATTAAAAAATCTTAATTTCTAGAGTTTAACCTAAACCACACGTCATTCAACCATATTACGCCTACACTTGATAAATTTTTACTCCATAACTTTTTTCTCCGTTGTTGCCCATTTTGGGACCCCACATAAATATAAAAATTTCAAAAACAGTTATATATATATATATATATGTGTATATATATGAGTAGGAAGAGTATGGAAAATATCTACAAAATTATTAAAAAGTGGTTGAAGAAGATCAAAATACATAAGAACTAAACTGAAAAAGGGCGTGCGAATACAAGGATTGAAATTGATCAAATTTAGAACAGAATTTAAGAAATTAAAAGTTTGTTAAACAATTGATCGTCAAAATACACAATTTCATAACCAAGTGATACAATCCAAGCAAGGTCAAATTTGAATTTTGATATAAAATGTGCAACTATCCAATTTTACGGCAATAGTCATAATTCTCAATCCGATCGTTGGATCAAGCTGAAATGTTACGTGGAGTCTCCTGCCCTATTGTATTGCCATGGGTTAAAATTTCAGGTCAATCGGAGTTCGGGAAGGTATCTCAATACGGGTCACCAGAGGCTGTACAGATTTTGTTATTTACTTTCTTTTGACTTGTGGACTTCCTATTTGGCTAGGATTCTTTTCCTAAAGGGATGTGGCAGCTTATTTTGGAAATATACTAATTCTACAAGGATATTTAATGGGCTGCAACATAGTTTCCAAGTGGCAAGGATTCATAATTATTTCCGAATCCTTTTCTTACAAGGATTCCTTATTCATCCGAGCTACAAAAGGAAAGAAGACTTTAGAATACATTCTACCTTCAAATCAGATTTCCTAGTCTATTTGGGACTTCTTAATGGTGACAAATCTGATTCTAGCATATTTAGGATAGTAATTTTCGGATTTTTATATTTTTATTATTTATCTGAATATAAAAAATCCAAAAACAATCACACACACACACACATATGAGTAGGAAGAGTATGCAAAATATCTAGTAAATTATTAAAAACTCCTTGAAGAAGATCAAAATACACAAGATTGGAAAATTTGATAATATATTTTTAAATGATAAAGGTTGTAATGGCACGGAAAATTCAATTGAAGGAGAAAAATTCAAAATTAGATGTTTAAGGACTCAAATAGAAGTTTTCAATGTTTAATTGTAGGAGAAAAAAAATATTTTTGAAGTCAATTTGAGCTTTAATTGGAAGAAATTAAATTCTAAGGGTCGAATTGCAATTTTAAGAGTCAATGAGGTCAAATCAAGGGCTTAATTGCATAAATATTGAAGTTTGATGAGAAATTAGAACTTGATTAAAGAAATCTAACGCGAAGAACTCAAATGAAATATGCAGTCAACTTTGGCGTAGACAATTGGGTTTGGCTGGGATGAAATTGCATGAAATTAAAAATATGAGAGGTAATTATGGGTGTAACTAGAAGCAATTGGAAGAATAAGGATTGAATTAAAGTTTGCTAAATCCCAAATTAAAAAACCTTAATTTCTAGAGTTTAACCTAAACAACACAATATTCACCCATATTACGCCTACACTTGATAAATTTTTATTCCATAACTTTTTTCTCCGTTGTTGCCCATTTTGGGACCCCTCATAAATATAAAAAATCCAAAAATAGTTATATATATATATATATATATATATATATATATAAGGAGAAAGA
>NW_011500742.1:26601-48679 GCF_000495115.2 Populus euphratica
ATATATATATATATATATATATATATATAAGGAGGAAGAGTACGGAAAATATTTTGAAAATTATTAAAAAGTGGTTGAAGAACAAACTACACGAGATTAAAAAATTTGATAAGATATTTTTAACTGGTAAAGGTTGTAATGGCAAGGAAAATTCAATTTAAGGAGAAAAATTAAAAATTAGATGTTTAAGGACTCAAGTAGAAGTTTTCAATGTTTAATAGCAGGAGAAAAAAATTATTAGGCTTTAATTGGAATAAATTAAATTCTAAGGGTCTATTTGCAATTTTAAAGAGTTAATTCGGTCAAATCAAGGGTTTAATTGCATAAATATTAAAGTTTGATGAGAAATTAGAACTTGATTAAAGAAATCTAAAGTGATGCTTGCTTTGTCTCTACAACAACGAAGATCACAACCACTTGTTCTTTGAATGCTCCTATACTAAAGCGATCTGGAGGGATGTTTGTGACATATGCAACATTCCAAGAATGACAAGAGGATGGGATGAATGGATTTGATGGGCCACTGTCACTTGGCATGGCAAAAGTTTCGTCAATTTTTCTCGTAAACTGAGTTTTGCAGCTACAATGTATCATATCTGGCAAGAACAGAATGCAAGGACGTTTGCAGGAATCTCTAGAACTCAGAATTTGGTCTTTGCTCAAATCGAATGTATCATCCGTGATAAGCTTGATTTGATAAGGAACCTTCTAGCAACAGATGAAAACAAAAGGATCCAGAGAGCTTGGAGGGTCAATAACATAGATTCTTCATTTGATATTTAGCTGGTTGTATTGGTTTCCCTAACGAATCAAGTTAGGTCTTGAGTTTTCAGTTCGGTGGCTGAATCTAGTTAAGTCTGAGTTTTCTGTTCGGTGGCTAGCCTGTAGCCATCTGTTGTTTTACGTTTCTGTTCTCATTGTAAATCTGGGGTATGCCCCTTATAATCTTTGTATCGTTTTGTTTTAATACTTACGTCAACTTACCAAAAAAAAAGAAGAAGAACTAAACTGAAAAAAGGCGCGCGAATGCAAGGGTTGAAATTGATTAAATTTAAAATAGAATTTAAGAAATTAAAAGTTTGTTAGACAATTGTGCGTCAAAATACACAATTTCATAACCAAGAACTCAAATGAAATATGCAGTCAACTTTAGGGTAGACAATTGAGTTTGACAGGGGTGAAATTACATGAAATTAAAAGTATGATGAGAGGTAATTACGGGTGTAACTAGAAGCAATTAGAAGAATAAGGATTGAATTAAAGTTTGCTAAATCCCAAATTAAAAAACCTTAATTTCTAGAGTTTAGCCTAAACAACACGTCATTCAACCATATTACGCCTACACTTGATAAATTTTTTCTCCATAAATGTTTTCTCCGTTGTTGCCCATTTTAGGACCCCACATAAATATAAAAATTTCAAAAACAGTTTTATATATATATATATATATATAAGGAGGAAGAGTATGGAAAATATCTAGAAAATTATTTAAAACTGGTTGAAGAAGATCAAAATACACAAGATGGGAAAATTTGATAATAGATTTTTAACTGGTAAAGGTTGTAATGGCAAGGAAAATTCAATTTAAGGAGAAAGATTCAAAATTAGATGTTTAAGAACTCAAATAGAAGTTTTCAATTTGTAGTAGCAGGAGGAAAAAATAATTTTTGAAGTCAATTTAGGCTTTAATTGGAATAAATTAAATTCTAAGGGTCGATTTGCAATTTTAAAGAGTCAATTAGGTTAAATCAAGGGCTTAATTGCATAAATATTGAAGTTTGATGAGAAATTAGAACTTGATTAAAGAAATCTAAAGCGAAGAACTCAACTGAAAAAAGGCGTGCAAATGCAAGGGTTGAAATTGATCAAATTTAGAACACAAATTAGGAAATTAAAAGTTTGTTAAACAATTGATCATCAAAATACACAATTTCATAACCAAAAGTTTGTTAAACAATTGATCGTCAAAATACACAATTTCATAACCAAGAACTCAAATGAAATATGCAGTCAACTTTGGGGTAGACAATTGAGTTTGGCTGGGGTGAAATTGCATGAAATTAAAAGTATGAGAGGTTATTACAGGTGTAATTAGAAGCAATTGGAAGAATAAGGATTCAATTAAAGTTTGATAAATCCTAAATTGAAAAACTTTAATTTCTAAAGTTTAACCTAAGCGACACATCATTCAACCACTATTTATCTTTTTCTTTGACAATTTTGGCTAAATAAATGTGGCGCCTCCAACCATTTTTAAGGTAGTAACCATCATCTTTGACTAAGAAACACCCTCTCTATAAAGATCAACCACTCCCATTAAACGTTCACATCTTATTATCATCAAGAAACTCTATAATATTTTGTCTCTAATCAACCATCGCTTTATTTCAAACGAATGGAGGTGGAGTTATAAACCTCCAAATTAAGCAAGGATGGATCCAAACGAAAGGTATGCTTTTGTTATACAAAGTTCAAGTAGTCTTTTGATGTTCACATTGGAGTTGCTTTAGCAAAGCCTTGAAATTGGTCAACTCAGTCAACCTTGATTGAGATGCCCATTTGTGTAAAACCACTCCATTGTTTCATGAATTCATGTTTAAAAACTTTGTAAAGGTCTCTTATCCAAGGCATAAAACATTTATATGATATCAGAGGGCCTAAAAAACCTCACATTGGCATCAAAGTTTGGTAATAAAAAACCATTCTTGAGTTTGTTATAAAATCACAATCTTAAAACCATTGAGGGAATCTAAAACCCTCTCATTTTGATGGGAGGGCCAAGATTTGATGAATAAAGATCAATCGTTGATCAAATCCATAAAAATCTTAACTTGAAACCCTAGAAATACTCCTTGAAAAATTAGGACAGGGAGGGAAAAAAGAGAAAGAGAGGAGGAAAATATTGATAAAGGAACTTTAAGTATGGAGGTTTAAGAGACTAACAGAAGGATTTCCTTAACTCTGAAAGAAAGTAACAAGCTTGGAAAACAAGGAATCAAAGGGGAACAATCATTGTTTGAGTTTGTAAGATATAAAACATTCATTTAGCCTAGTAGATAATGTATACGAGGCACAACTTTATAAGTGAAAATATGGAGATTACTAATGTTAAAATCCACAAACATTCCATTTTATTTTTTTCTTTCTCTATTGATTTTCTCTTCTTCATTAGAGGTTACTTATGTTGTTATTGCCACAAATGGAAAACAAAATGGTTGGAGGCATTTGGTCTACTGGTGTTACTGTCGTGGTTGAGAAGTTTAGAGAATCGTAGGCTGTAAAAGGAGAGAGATGGGTCTACTAGTTTGGCCGTCAATGGAGGGTGGTGGTTGATATTAGTTTCGGCTTATATAGAGGCAGTGAAGGATGATTGATGGCTATTTTTTATGGTTTTATGGAAGAAATTGCTGGCAGTGTTGTCTTCTCAAAGTAACAGCGTGAGCGAGAATTGGTGAAGCTATGTTAAAGCCATGAGTGGGCTAGTGGTGTGGAGAAGGAGGTAGCCAATTGCCAATGGAAGGAAAGAGCTAGAAAAGGCGAAGGGGTTATGAGGGAGAGATGGTAATTGGATGTTGAACTCATTACTGGCATTAGTTGTTGACAGCTGAAGAGAGTTTTTTCAAACAGAAGGCAAGGATACAATGGCTTAGCTTGGGGAATCATAATACTAGCTACTTTCACAAATCAGTAAATGGAAGACAACATAGAAATAAGCTTCTTTCACTTACAAGGGAGGATGGAGAGGTTGTCGAAGGACATGAGGCAATTAAATCAGAAGTAATTGCGTACTTCCAACGTGTGTTAGGAGTGGAACAGATGCCTAGGATTCTGATGTGGATCATGGGAATGATAATCCATCTCGTAAAGGTAAATCAAATATGCAAGAGGATTCAGATGGTCCAATGACAAGAGCGAGAGCGAAACAACTACAAAGGACCTTGACGAGTCAGATTATGGATTTAATGCAGGTTTCTTCAAAAAAATGTGGCACATAGTTAGGAAAGATGTAATTAACGCTGTTAGCTCCTTCTTTCAGACTCGTGGAATGCTTAAAGAAATGAACGCTACATCCATTTCCCTTATTCCTAAAGTTGCTAATCCTACGAGATTGATAGATTTTCGTCCTATATCTTGCTGCAATACAGTGTACAAATGTAGGACCAATGTGAACTCTAATATTTTTTTGCCGCCTTTTCATCTAAATGAAACGGTGCATTTTGACCAAAATGTCGCCGTTTCATACACTGTTAAAAAAAACCCAAAATCATGTCGTTTTGAATAACACTATACGTCTTCTTCTTCCTGAATGTGTAGTGAAATAGAGGAAGGGAGCTACATTCCCTAGTTTTCACTGACTTTTCCACCACCATTTCTCTCTCAAAACGACACCGACTCAACCAATGGCCTACAACCCCCTAGCTGCCGCCATCGTCCACCTTGCCCTGTCCCCTGACTGGATAGAGAAAAGGCATTTTCCCCGCCCTTCTATGCCTATAAATATAGAGGCAGAGAAGAGCAAGAAAAAAAAGAAGAGAAAAAACATACTAAACTCGAGAGAGAATAGAATGAGAGAGGAGAAAAGGAGAGAGAGAGGAATAGAGAAAAAAACCAAACAAAGAACAAGAAGAAGAAGAAACAGAGAAGAAGAGAAGGAAAATAGAGGAGAGGAGAGAAGAGAGAAGGACCACCGCTGGAGCCACCGCCATTTTACCGCCGACACCTCTACCACTGTGACAACTACAGTGAGCCTCCACAGCAACCAATGCAAGTCAGCTTCCCTGCCTCTCTCTTCTTCCTCCTTCTCTTTCTCCGTCCTCGGCCCTATATGCCTTACGTTCATTTTGCATTTAGAACGTGAGCTTGTTCTATAGCAAAATGAACATAATTAACTGGTTACAGCGCATAGTATAGTAACCAGCCAATTATAGTATAATGGGTTAGCCCTAGCCTATTTTGCATGTTGGGCTAGTGTCGGCCCATTTTGTTGTGGGCTAGTGCTCACCCGTTTCATTTTGTTCTGAGCCAATGCTGGCCCATTTTTATTTTGCGTGAGGCCGGAGTTGGCCTATTTCATTTTATATTGGGTCGAAGCAGGCCCGTTTCATGTTGGGCCAGTGCTGGCCTATTTTGGTGTATGTTGGGCCACACTGGCCTATTCCAAATACATACACCATAAAAATATAAACCCAGTATTAAAATATTCAATTTTTATCAAAACTTTTAAAAATAGAAAAAAATATTTTTGTGCATATCCAATGTAAAAAATTGATTTTGTATTTTTCATACATCAAAAACAATGTTTTAACATGCATTTTGACTTTAATAACTAGTTTACTAAAGACTACAGAACATTGGCCAAAATTTCAATAACAACAAAAATTTTATTTTGTTTTGCCTCTTAGTATCCGGGGTATGACATTACACATAATGCATATTTCGGATATTTAATTCCTTTTTCAGATAATAGAACGGATAGATTTTACCGCATTAAGATAATAACCTCCTTATTGAGGAGGGTTTGTCTTGAACATTAGACAGACCAACAATTAAAAATCACAAAACTTAGGCAGGGCGTATTTGGGGTGCTAATACCTTCCCTTTACACAACCAGTCTCCGTACCCGATCTCTGAGACCAGTTAGGGTTCCTAGTGACCAAAATACTAGGTGGCGACTTCCATTCAAATTTTCCACTGATAAAAGGCATAAGAATTCCTTGTCTCTTCATATTTTACCGGAAATACACCATATTTTTATTTCTTCTGGAGGGTGGACGATCGCCGCGACGCCACACACAGGCAACAGTCCTCACGTGAATTTTCACTCTTCCCATCTTCCCATTCCTTTTTAATTTCATTTGATCATCATACACTTGTTTTGGAGAAAGAGGTACAAGAGTTATGGTTTTACCATCCTTTACAATAGTGAACCTATTTATATGCCATCATGGATTGCTTTCCGATCAAACTGCCATGGACGCCTTAAAAGTAAGTGGCTCTCATGCATTAGGACTACATCTCACAAAATGTCATTAGAATAATTTCTAATAGCAAACGCAATCAATACCTGCTTACTAATCCTCACTTCACCACATTCATTCAACCGTTGCGCCTCTAATGGGTCATTGATATGTAACATGACTAAAATATTGATATCTTCTCCCAAGTGCAGGAGTGTCGAAGTAATAAATAACCCGGTAAGACCGGGGTCGAACCACAGGGAGTAGTAGTAGTAGTAGTAGTAGTAATAGTAATAGTAATAGTAATAGTATTAGTAGTACTAATAATAATAATAATAATAATAGTAATAGTAATAATAATAATAATTATAATAATAAAGAAAGAGAAGAAGAAGAAGATGATGATGATGATGATGACGATGAGAACTTTTAGATGGAAAATTAACGTAAGGATTAAAGAATGATAACAAGCAATGTCAAGGTTAGGCTGATCCGCATCACAAGGGGGGTCCATTAGAGTTTCTTTTAAGTCTAGAGTCACTATAAATAGAGGCATAACCAAACATGTAAAAAGACAATTCAGATTAATAAAACCTCTTGTGTTGCGGCACTTTGTGTGTGTGTTAGTGAGATAATCTCTCTTCCATGGCTCTCTAAAGAATTGAAAAACAACTTATCGAAGAACAACTGTCTTCGTGGCGTCATCTTTATACTTCTCGTTCACGAATCAATATTCGTTCAGTTGAGGCTTTTTTTCCGTTTTCAATAGTGCTAGTGCCTAGGTAGAAGTTATCTTTGTGTCACACTCCTATCAAACCTGATTTACTTGGCTTTCCGGGAATTGGTGTCTTTGTATATGGGTTGCAAGACCATGTGATCACAAGGTTCGCATCATTTGGTATCAGAGCTTGGCCCCATTAATTAGGTTATATCTTTATGAAATTTTTGTTTATTGTTAATTCCGAAAAAAAATTCCTTAGTATCCAATTTCTTCTTCTCCTTGAATTTGCGGCATATAAAAAGAAAAAAAATGGTTATTTCATTTTGTTATTGTTCAAAATATATCAGTAGCATCAAAAACAAAAAAAAAAGGGAAAAGGAAAAAAAAATTCAAGAAGACGTTTATTGGATTCTTCCGCAAAAAAACTAAACAAGAGACAATGGGATTAACTCAGAATTAGCTGAAATTTGACACTCTAATTATTGGGGTCCTAATCACAAAACATATGAAATTTGGGGCCAATTGGATATCGTTTTCTTTGGGTTTCAAATTCGAGTGTAATCAGGTCTGATTCATAACTTTTTGCGTCAGTATATCAAACATTGTCATAAATTTCTTATGCCTTTATTTATACTGGAAGGAATAAAATCAACATAAACAAAACAAATTTAGAAAGATAACGTATAACAGACCCGTTAGACAAAACTAGATTCTAGAAACTAAAGAAAATGCTATCCAAATGACCTCGAATTTAATATATAGTATTCAGATATCAATTAAAAAAAAAAACTTGAGTTTATAGGTTGATATATTATATGTACATACGAAACCCCTTGTATGATCAATTTGCTGCAGAATTGTACCTCCAATTAAAACCTCAAGAAAATGATATCAAAATAAGCTCAGATTTAATATATGGTGCTATCTCACCATGAATAAATAGAATATGAAGTTTTGATTGATTATAAGGAGGTTTTCTTATGATTCACTTAGTGTAGTGTTTTTGTGGCAGAATTGAACCTCGAATTAAAACCTCAAGTAAATGATATCAAAATAAGCCCATATTATACAAATCTTTCTGTCTCAACCCCAGTAGACAAAATATGAAGTTTTTTTTTTGGTAAGTTGACGTATATATTAAAGGAAAACGATACAAAGATTATAAGGGGCATACCCTAGATTTACAATGAGAACAGAAATGTAAAACAACAAATGGCTACAGGCTAGCCACCGAACAGAAAACTCAAGACCTAACTTGATTAGTTAGGGAAACCAATACAACCAGCTAAATATCAAATGAAGAATCTATGTTATTGACCCTCCAAGCTCGTTGGATCCTTTTTTTTTTTTCTGTTGGGCAAAATATGAAGTTGCAATTGATTTTGAGGTGATTTTCTTATAGTTAACAAAGAGGTGTTTTTCTACGGCAAAATTGATCCTTAAATTAAAACGTCAACCAACTATATCAGAATAAGCCCAAACTTGACATATGATGCGATCTCACCCTTAATAAACTGAATGTGAATTTTCAATTCCTTATGAGGTGGTTTGTTTATAGTTCACTAAAAGCGTGTTTGTCTATGTTGTTGCATCTGCGTTTTGTTTAAAAGGCAGATGCAATAACGTTTGGTAACAAAAAAAAAAGCATAAATTGCTATTCATGGGTCCCACCAAGTTATGCGTTTGAAACGCTGGAAAACGAAAGCATGTGCTACCTGCTTCATGGGGCTGCATCATGCTGCATTGTTCATTGAACAGTGCAGCATCCCTCAATAGGTGCACTGCTCACTTAACAATGTTTCATGTAAATCTAAATAGTAATTTTTATTTAAAAAAATTAGTTGAAGGTAAATTAAATTTATTCGTACTGTAATTTCAATTTTATTCCTGATAATATTTTATCTAATTTTATTGTATGTCCAAAAAATTATGAAAACTTTACTTGTTGGATGAATTTTGTATGTAATAGAATTGTAAATAGTTTAATGGAATAATAAATTTTTTTATATAAAATATGATTTATTTCACGATAAAATAACAGTAGTTAAATCTACAATATTTAAATTAAAAAAAATATAAATATAATATATATTTTTAAAAATTATTTTATAACCTTAATTTCAAAAGCATTCGTAACCAAACACATTAAACTATTTTTTGTTCAACCTCAATTTCAACCATAGTTTTAACCAAACATATATTTTTCTAAACCAACCTCAACTAAAAGTACTTTTTATAAAATAGTTTTTTTCAAACCATAAGAGCTACTACAATATTAAATACACCCTATCAATTGGATTATTAGAACAAACAAGCACCCTTACATAGCTAGAAACTAATACTACTAAAGATACTTTAAGATATTTTGACTCGAAGAAAATACCACAGTTAAAATTTGAAAACATTAATATCCTGTGTCAAAATGCATAATCTCCAAGCCATGGACCCTTGAATTTTGTCCTCGAGAATCAAACTATAAATTATGCTCCAACCTTATCTTAGTTAATATTTCATTGTATACACAAACTCAAAACCTTATGAATTATTAGCATGTAATGATGTTTTTACTAACTTCTTGTTATTGGGGTATTGGAGGTAATTTTTTTTTTTAAGTTACATTAGTTATTATTAAATGAATTAGAATTGTTAAATTACCCTTAAATGAAAAGTTTATATAATTGGCTCTAAAGTACTTTTTTACTTTCAACCTTTTTAAGCGTCATAATATAACTAACTTATTCTTGAAGGAAAAACAATTAAACTGATATTTATAGTTTTTTTTGTATTTTTATCTTGATTTTTTAGTCATAATGAAGTTGATTGATGGCCAGTTTAGTAGTTTAATAATTATAAAATATTATTAAAAATTAAATTTGACTAGCTTAAATAACAAACATACTAACATATAAAAAGATTTCTCCGCTTTGAATAGTACATAAGGCATTTTGCAGTAGTGTATAAATGTTGCCTTCTACAACAGCATTGGGATCGTCTTAACATCCTCTCCCTCCTTAGATGGTGTGTGGATTACTAGTATCTAGTTTGGTGGTAAGGACCTTTTTTTCTCTATCCTCCTTGATTTTAGCACTTGACCCTCCAAATCTTATAGGCAGCTCTTTAATATTTTTCTTTTTCAATTTGATCTTTATTCTTTTGATTAATATTTTTTATTTGATATAATTTGTAAAATTATAAGTTTTTTTTAATTTTATCCTCTAATTATTTTTTTTATTTTCCTTCCAAGTATGATATTGGTAGGCTATTTTTTATAGTTAATTATTTCCAAAAAAAATGTTTACTTTATTTAATATTGATTTCTTTTTCAATTATATTGTTAAATTAACTGAACATATTGAACCTAATCAAGTTAATAACCTGAATCTCATATTTTTCTTTTTTTTTTAATATTAGTATTACCTAAATATTTTTTTTTATATTAAAAAATTTGATCAGATAACAGCACAGCACAGCACAAACTACCTCTCTTATTGTTCCCTAAAATTTGATGTTTTAAACCTGGTCATGTTATTGCCATCATTAGGGGTTTTCATCATCCGGTTTTGTTCGATTTTAACATTAAAATTCAACCAAACTAATATAACCTGAATCAAATCGAGAATCAGTTCAAACCGAATCAATTTTGTTCGGTTCAAGTCAATTTTTTAACATAAAAACCAGGAAAACTAGGAACCAATGAAGATTTGTGGTGGCCTTTGTGAGTGTTGAGATGAGATTCCTTGATAATAAAAATAATAAAGTCAAATGTGGGCAAGAGATAAACTCGGCCGTTAAAGAGAATTATTCCTTCCTTGAATAGCCATGGACCTAAAGCTTCTCCCTTAATTTTCTTTACAAAGTCCTGCAAGTGTGGGTAGTCAAGATGTGGTGTCAAAGACTCAAAACTTAACACTAAGATTTAATGTTAACATATGAGAGAAAATGAGAAAGAAGAGCACAGGGGAGAGGGAGGGATGGGGAAGCAAGTTTCTTTCCGTGATCGACCCTCGAAAAGCGTTTGCAGCTTAGATTTAGTATTAGTTTTAGCTCTCTGGACTTAATTGTTTGGCACAGATCATTTTTCACTAGCTTCCTAGATCTTCTTCTTTGTTTTATTCTAACCCGAACTTTCTGCATGAGCTAGGAAGGCTAGGAAGAGGGGGAGAAAAGGGTTAAAATGATTCAGGATTAGAGATGTTTTTTTTTATATCTTTTTTAAAATTATTTAAATTAGTATGGTTTAGTCCCGTTAATTAATTTAAACTTTTTTAAACTAGAATCAAACCTAACCAAGTGATTTTTTATTTTTTAATTGGTTTATTTGATTTTTTCTATTGATTTGGTTTTTTCAATTAATTTCTTTTTAATTTTTTCGATTTAATTGGTTGGTCGGGTTTTTTTCACCCCAGCCATCATTGATTTGAATTCCCGTTAATCTACAAGCCCATTTCCATCCTTGTCGACTCCTTTCATCATCAGAAAACATTCCTCAGGATCACATTGCTTGGAACCTAGGCCAGTCAGTACCTGGTTCAGCTTCTTAGCTGATATAAATCCATTCTCATCGATGTCAAATATAAGAAAAGCATCCATAAGATCATCTTTCTCGCTGCCACAGTTAGTTATAACATTCAAAATATCATCCAAGTCAATGTATCCATCCCCATTTGAACCCAACCATCTAATAATTTTCTCAGCTTCTTTCTTGGCGGCACATTTCTTGTGCCCCAAAGAGACCAGTAATGCACTTAGCTCGAACAGGATATTTTTCCATCACCATTAGTGTCAATGAGTTTGAACACTTGCTTAAGCTAACTCGAAGCTTTCATGGCTGCAAAGCTAGATGAATGAAGTGATACCTTAAAGTCTCTTTTGTTGCTCCTATTCAATGTAAACTGATGAAGGAATTTTTACGCCACTTCCTCAATCTCCGTAAGCAAAGTTCATAGTGATTGACAAGATGGGGTATAGTATTGGTAATGGTATAATGGTGGGGAGTGGAAGCAAGGAATGATGAGATTTGCATATATGGCAATGATTGTTAATAAGAAAGGAGAAGGAAGAAGGCTGATTGGGTTCTCGGAATGAGAATATTTTGGTGGAGATGCATGTGATGTGGCTCTGTTTTAGTAGGCTGTCAACTTGATCATGAAGTTTCTAGAAACTAGAAAGGCCCTACAGACATACCAAAACTAACTCGTGTGTGGAAGGAGAGGTATCTGGCGGAAAGCATCTGCTGGAAACAATCTTTATGACCTTTGAGTGAATTGACATGTGATGATCCAGTACCAGTCAAACAAGAAGACGAGATCATTGGATTTGATTTATGGGTTATGTGAGCCTGTGACAAGTACCCAAACCAAGGTATTTCAGCACCTGTCATCATTACGGTCATGGTTATGTCCATGTAGCAGTGGAGTTCAGTAAATCCCTTGACATCTGACAATGGAGCCTGTGATTACCCTGTTAATTCAGGAAGGAGAGAAGAAAATGAGAATAGAAGGGAATCCAGTATTTGTTAAAAAAATTAAACATTACTATATGCTCACTCTCATAATTGAGAGGTGTGTGATCGTGGAATTCCACAGATTTCAAGCAGATTATGTTCTTATATTGTGATTACGGATGTGGGGGGAATCATTCTGTTGGAGTCTGGCCTAACCTATAAAACTACGAACCCTGCATCAGCATATTGGGATATGACTCCAAACTTGATTAGATATCTGATTTGAATTGATAGGAGAATATTGGCATATCAGCTCGGGAAAGAACTGAGAATTATAATTGATGCTGCAGTTTCGAATATATGGGATTGCTAACCCCCAAAATTGCCGTCATGTGATCTTGATCTTGCCGATACTCTGTTCATTTATGTTCTTCCTTTCTTTTTTTTCTTTCTTCTTTATTTTTTCCCCTCCTTAGCAAGGGCAACTTCCTTCATGTAAATGGTAAAAACAGAAATTTGTTCCTTACAACCTGCAAACATGGTACATCTTGTAACTATTGTACAGGGGGACATAAGTCCAGTCTCTTTCACAAAACTTTAGCATGATGAGGTCCTCATGCTCATCAATGAGTGTAGTATCCATGCACACGGAGCGCTGCAGCTACCCTCTCCATTTACTGGAAATGCAGAAAACTAGGTGATAAAATCAAATTTAATAAATTGAAAAAAAAAAAACCTTAAAAAAAACCATTACCAAGGGCTTGGGTACCACACCAAGCCCATCTGCTACCAAGATGCATGGGCATGGTAGCCTAGGACTCTAATAGGCGGACACCAGTTTGTTGGGCGTGCTGCATCACTCATATGGACAAGAACCTCATCATTTACATGAGTTTAAGCTATTATGCTTATTATGCTTGAGGTAAATGTGTTCGAGTTAACGTGATTAGATTTATTTTTTATTTTTAATAAATCCCTGTCTCTCTCGACGAGAATTGAATCCTTGGGCACCATGCCACGTGTCCTTCATTGGCCAATCAGGTTCTTGTCCAAAAGAACTCAACTGAGCTTCCATTGTAACCCAAAAAGGAGGCAACATCATATTTGATTCTCCTAACTTACAGGGAACTTCTAAAAGATGGCAAATCTGATCCTATCATATTTAAAGTGTTAAATTCAAATTTATTATTTTTATTTTTATTTTCTTCTTAATTTAAGATTTATTTATATCATTTGGATTTAATTGTAAATGGGAATCATATAACACATAAGGGTTCCTTTAGGATTTGTTTCAATCTAGAGTTAGCATAAATAAAGGTGTAACCAGACATGTAAGGTAACCAATTTAGATTAATAAAAATTCTTGTTTGCTATACTTTGTGTGTGTATTGAGGAGATACTTATACGATTTAGGTAAGGTCAAATTCAGATTTTGACATAAAATGTGCAACGATCTAGTTTTACTATAATAGTTATAATTTTCAATCTGATTATTAGATCAAGCTGAAATTTTATGTGAAGTATCCTGACATATTGTCCTACCTTGGGTTAAAATTTCAAGTCAATCGGAGTTCAGAAAGGCATCTCAATACAAGTCAACAGAGGCTATACAAATTTTGTTGTTTACTTCCTTTTGACTTGTGGACTTCCTATTTTCTTAGGATTCTTTGCTATAGGTATAAGTTATCTTTATGTCCAACTCCTATCAAACCTGATTTACTTGGCTTTCTAGGAATTGTTGTCTTTGCGTGACCATGTGATCACGAGGTTTACATCAGATATTGATACAATCAGGGCAATGAAAAGACAATCAAATTCGGATTCTAATATAAGATGCACACCTGTCTAGTTTTTCGATGATAGTTATAATTCTCAATCCAACTGTTGGATCGGGCTGAAATTTTATGTGGGGTCTCCTGACATGTTATTCTACCTTGGGTTAAATTTTCATATTGTAATTGTGTTAAAATTGATATTCAGGTTATTAAGGATGAAATCTCATAAAATATTAATTTTTAACTCATTTGGACATCGTTTGGTTTAGGTTTGAAATTCAAGTTTTAAAAGGGCTTATTTGCATCAGTTTCCCATTCATATATCAAATCAATTCAAAATTAAATCAAACTTGAGATTCTGGTTTTTTTGGCCTGAATTCACTTTAAATATCAAATTTAGACCATTTGGAAGTTGTTTGGTTTAGGGTCCTTTTTAGGTCTAAAGGGGTGTGTTATATTCATAAATTGAAATCCATATAATTTTGGGTTAGTTTTCAGTCTGCAGTGCCTTTTTATTTTCTTTACTATAATGAACTTTCATTTTCAGTCTCTAGTGTCTTCTTACTTTCCTTACTATCATTAACTTTCATTTTCAGTCTAGAATGCCTAGATATAAGTTATCTTTGTATCAAACTCCTATCAAATCTAATATACTTGGCTTTCTTGGAATTAGTGTCTTTGTGTGGGTTGCATGACCACGTGATCATGAAGTTCACATCAGATACTCTCCCCTTCTTGGTTTTCTAAAGAATTGTAAAGTAGCTTATCGAAGAACGATTGACTTCGTGGTGTCATCCTTATACTTCTTATTTGTGAATTAATATTTGTTGGGTGGGGATTTCTGTTTCCAATAGTGTTGGTGCCTAAATACAAGTCATCCATGTGTTGTACTCTTGCCAAATTGGATTTACTTGGCTTTCTACGAATTGGTATCTTTGCATGTGGGTTGTTTGACCGCGTGTTCTAAAGGTTCACATCAACTCAGTGTTTTTTGTTATTGATTCATTGTTTTCATACATTCTTTGAGTCTATGAAATTTGGTTAGTAGCACAAAAATAAATCTTCACACTTATGGTTTTTCACCCCATTCAAGGCTTTTCACTCTAATAAGCTCACTACGCCTTTTACCACATAGCTTGTTTTTTTTTTTTTTTAGGAACTGAAATCAATAAATCAAAGTCAGTAGACTTCTCAACACAATCAAATTATAATTTTCAGACTCAAGAATTAATAAATATATTGAAAACAAAGTAAAAGAAAACTACTGATGCGAACCACATGATTACATGGTCACGTAACCCACAATTAAGATTGAGATCTAATCCCAGAAAACTGAAGTAGGTTTGATAGGTGTGTGACACAATGAAAGCCTACCCCATGACACAAACACTATTGGATTGAGTATAATGACGCCACAAAGCCGGTTAATCTTACATAGGTCAGATTCAGTTCGTTCAAGAACTAAAGAATGCAAGAATTACTCTAACACATTAAAACTGGAAAATTCAGAAGTAATTATTATCAAAGCTTCCGAAATGTTAGCTTATATGAGTTTAAATAGTTCTTAAAAAATTAACCCTAATGGATTTCTTTTATGGACTTAAATGAGGTCCACTCAAAACTGACCCAAAATCCTAAACTGAAAAGCCCATAACTTAATCTAGACAAGCCTTGGATCTAATTGAAAATAAGGTATTAATTAAGCCCAAACAAGCCTTGGGTTGTAGCTAACAAAATAAAATAAAAAACCTTTAATATTAAATCCATGTTCTTTCAGAACAAGAGAAATGTATTAGCACAAGATGTAACAAGGGAGGAGATTAAGCATGCTATGTTTAGTTTGAAGAACAACAAAGCCCCTGGTCCGGATGGATTTAACGCAGGTTTCTTCAAAAGAATGTGGCACATAGTTGGGGAGGATGTAATCAATGCTGTTAGCTCCTTCTTTCAGACTCGGAGAATGCTTAAAGAAATGAATGCTACATCAATTTCCCTTATTCCTAAAGTTGCCAATCCTACGAGGTTGACAGATTTTCGTCCTATATCTTGCTGCAATACCGTGTACAAATGCATCGCTAAGATTCTAGCTGGGAGAATCACAGCTGTTTTGCCATCCTTAGTAGGTCCGTATCAGACTGCTTTTATCTCTGGACGGAGAATCAGCGACAACATTCTTTTGTCTCAGGAACTAATGAAAGGCTATCATAAATCTACGGGACCTGCCCGTTGTGCTATGAAAGTAGATCTGATGAAGGCTTATGACTCGGTTCGGTGGGATTTCGTTGACGCTATGTTAAGAAAAATGGGATTCCCTAGAACAGTCATTGATTGGATTATGGTTTGTGTTACATCATGTCAATTCTCTATCAACGTCAATGGTGAGCTTGCAGGTTATTTTCAAGGGGGGAGAGGGCTTCGACAAGGGGATCCACTTTCCAGGGGATCCACTTTCTCTATATTTGTTTCTCCTATGTATGAAAATCCTTTCAGGGCTATTCTGCAAGATGAGTGCCAACCAAAACTTCAAGTTCCACTGGAGATGCAAGAAGGACAACATTTCTCATCTTTTTTTTGCCGACGACTTGATGATTTTTAGCAAAGCGGATGTAAACTCAATTCGTATGATCAAATTTGTGCTCACAAAGTTTCAAAATCTATCAGGTCTGTATCAAATCCAAACAAAAATGACATCTTCTTGAGTGGTGTGTTACATGCTGAAAGGGAAGAAATTATTCGTATTCTAAGGTTTAGAGAGGGGGAGCTCCCTATGAAATATTTGGGAGTGCCTCTTATCTCGTCCAGACTAAAGGACAAATTCTTCCGGCGAAAGATTCATCTATGATTCAGGCATGGAAAATGTTTCTCGTAAACTGAGTTTCGTAGCTACAGTGTATCATATCTGGCAAGAACGGAATGCGAGGACGTTTGCAGGAATCTCTAGAACTCAAAATTTGGTCTTTGCTCAAATCGAATGTATCATCCGTGATAAGCTTGATTTGATGAGCAACGTTCTACCAACAGATGAAAACAAAAGGATCTAGAGAGCTTGGAGGGTCAATAACATAGATTCTTCACTTGATATTTAGCTGGTTGTATTGGTTTCCCTAAGGAATCTAGTTAGGTTTGAGTTTTCTGTTCGGTGGCTAGCCTGCAGCCATCTGTTGTTTTACATTTCTGTTCTCATTGTAAATCTGGGGTATGCCCCTTATAATCTTTGTATCCTTTTCTTTTAATACATACGTCAACTTACCAAAGAAAATAATCCATGTTCTGCTGCAAGAAGAAGAGAAGGAAGTAAAATGTTACATAGCCGCTTCAAGGCTTATTTATAGCCTTCCATGCAGCATTTTAATCCTAGAAATAGAAGGAAAAGGTAGCCACCGATGTTGTTTTCGAGTTGTAGTAGGATTATTTTGTTTCCTTAGCTGTTCTTGCCTCATGGCCCAAATAAGGTTATATTAGACCCTCTTGCACATGGATAATATATATTAGGGTCTCCTCTTGATACTTTAATGGACCTTTCAATTTTAACTTGGTGAAAACATTCAAAACCAATGCATTCAATGCCTTTGTCATGGAATGAGTCATTGGTCTATTTGGAACATGTAATGGGTCCTTGCTAGTGTTTTTGGACGAGTCCATATGAACTAAAATTAAAATAAGCCCAATTTTAATATATGGTGCGATCTCATACGCAACATTCAGGATATGATTTTTCAATTTATTCTGAGATGGGTTACATATGGTTCACTAAGAGTTGTGTTTCTGCTGCAAAATTGAATCATTCTTCAAATTTCATTAATCTCTCTCTCGCTCTATTTTTTTATATGTTGTTGATATGACTAGAGAGAGTAAAAGATCAAATATAGCCTATAATATTAAATTCACGTTCTGCCATGCGAAAAATAGAAGGAAATAAAATATTACAGAACTGATTCAATTTATTCAAAGCTTATTTATTTGTCTTGGATCAAGTCATCGGTCTTTGCTGGTGTTTGTGGGTTGGCCTACTTTAGATACGAGTCATTTTTATGTCACACTCGTATCAATCCTAATTTACCTGGCTTTCCTAGAATTTGTGTTTTGCGTATGGGTATCAAAGTTTGGCTCTATTGATCAAGTTATATCCTTCTAAATCATTGATTCCTAAGTGTCCAATTTCTTTTTCTCCTTGAATTTGTGACATATAAACCAAAAGGTTAGTTTTTTTTTTTTTTTTATCCGAAAATTTTTTGTAGCATAAAAAAAAAAGAAGAAAAGAAAAGGTTGTTCAAAAGACACCTATTTGCTTCTGCCCTAAAAAACTAAACAAGGGGAAAATGGATCAAATCAACTTAGATTTACTGGGGTCCTAATTTCACTACATATTAATTATGGGATTACTAGGATATTGTTTGCTTAGGTTTTCAATTCCGGGTCTAATCATGTCTTATTCATAATTTTTTTTTTGTTAGCATATCAAACCTTATGTAAATTGTTTGAATTTAACAGTCTATCTATTTGGGTTAAAATCACATTATATCTCAAATTTGAACTCGATTGGACATCATTTACGTTAGGTTCCAAATTTAGACTTAAGTTGTCGTAAACAGTCGTAAACGTTTTTCCATCAACTTTTGAAACTCATTTTGTTTATATTGTTTTCATTTCTTACAGTATATTTACAACATGTCTAACAAATTTTGGTGTAGTTCCATCATATTGCACACTTTGTTCTTGTTTTATTTGAGTCTTTATTTTCGTTCATATTTTGGATAGACTCGCTTGCTACTCACGAGACTATCATCGTAGTTTTGTTTTGCTTGCTTTTTGTGTTTTTATTGCTTCTAAAGTCCTATACACCTATATTGGATTGTGCTGCTGAGTTGGGTTTTTTTTTTTGGTGTTGGTTTCAATTTCACAAGAGCTAAAAGAAGGTTGTTTTTTTTTTTGGTGTTGGTTTCTGACACGACTAAAATATTGATGTCTTCTGAGACAATGGGAAAAACCTAATTTTGAGTGAGACGTGAGCAACGTGAGTATATTTTTATATCATTTTTTACAGGTGCCATCATATCAGATCTAAACAACACACCACCCTCTCCAAAGGGTGAACTTAAGTTCCAAATTCAAGGCATGACAAAGATGATGGAGAGGATGAATTTTATGATGGCGAATGTGTGTGATAGACTTGAGAGGATGGAGAAACATGGTAACAAGGCTAGCACAATTAAACAAGATGTGAGGAAGGTCGAGGCTCATCTAAAATCAAACAATGGCATGGAGGGTTGAAAGGCCAAGGTGAGCTGATTATGAGAATTTTGAAGAGGACATTAATTATATTGATGATAGTGATTTTAAGGATGAGACCATAGGCTATAGAGAAGGTTTAGGCATCCTATAGAAACCAAAGGAAATTTAGGAATAGAACTAGAGGCCAATTCAACCAAAGGCAAAATTTCCATAACTTTGGGGAACATGATGATACATAGATATTGATTTGCATGCCATCAAACTAAAAGTAAATACTTTTCAAGTAAAAATGATCCTAAAATGTATTTGAAGTGGGAGGAAAAGGTAGATTGGATTCTTGATTGCCACAACTATTTGGAGGTGAAGAAGGTGAAAGTGGTAGTCATTACATTCACAGATTACACAATGATTTGGTTGGATCAGAATGTGATTAGTAGGAGATGGAGTGGAGAAAGGCCAGTAGTGTCATGAGAGGAGATGATGGTTTTGATGAGGAGGCAATTTGTGCCTCACTACTATTATACAGATTTGCATATGAAATTATAGGGTTTGAATCAAGTTTTAAGTTCACGGATGAGGATTTCAAGGAGATGGAGATCATAATGATTCAGGCCAATGTGATTGAGGACAGTGAAGCTACTATGACTAGATTTTTTAATGGGCTGAATACAGACATTGCAAATATTGTAGAGTTACAACATTATGTGGAATTGGAGGGACATGGTCCATATGGAATTGATGGTGGAGAGCAAATAAAGTGGAGGGCCAACACACATTTTTATACCAATTCGACTTAATATTCCTCGACATGAAGGCCAAATTTGAAGAGAGAAGGGTCTTTCCAACCAAAGCCTTATATGCATGCAAAGGTCAAACTATCTAAGACTAAAAAGGATGCTTATATGGATGGAAAAGGTAAATCTGAATCTGAACCCACTTGTGACAGAGATATTAAATGTTTTAAGCGTTTAAGAAAAGAGAACATAGCATCTTAGTGTCCAAGCCAAAGAGTTAGCTTACAAAAGGCAATTGAGAGGTTGGATATGAAAGTAAAGAGATGTCATCTTTAGAGGACTGTAGTGATAAGGAGATTGAATGACCCTGTTGAAGGGGAAGCCTTAGTTATAAGACATGCACTAAACATACAAATCAAAGAAGATGACGTTGATCAGCAATAAGAAAACATATTTCACAGTCGATGCCACAATCAAAACAAAGTAGGTAGCATGATAATTGATGGAGTTAGTTATGCTTGTCGATGCCACAATTAAGCATGATAATTGATGGAGTTAGTTATGCTAATGTAGCTAGTGATACTTTTGTGAGGAAATTAAATCTAAGTTTTATTAAGCATTCTAGGGCTTATAGATTGTAATAGTTGAATGAATATGGTAAAGTTCTTACTAAGCAAGTGTCGATTGTGTTTACTATTGGGAAGTATTCTTAATGCATGTTAGTCACCTATTTTTGGGGGTGTCCATGACAATTTAATTGAAAGCGATTTATGATGGGTTTAGAAATAGGTTTCATTGTAAAAGATGGTAAACCCATCAATCTTGTGCCTCTTTATAAAAAAACAAGTGTATGATAATCAAATAAAACTAAAAAGGGATTATGAGGATAGGAAGAGTAAAAATTCACACAAGTACAATGATGAGAAAAGACCATTAGATTTGACTAAATCTAAATCATTAATTAAACCAATTAAGAGTGGAGGTAAAACCTGAGGAGTGAAGAAGGTAAGCTAACGTGATGATAATAGTGTGGAAAAATTAAAGAAATAACCTAATTTTTATGCAAAAGAAGCTCAAAATATCAGATTTGCATTCTTCACTAACAAGCCAATAATCTTTTATATATATATATATGAGGCTTATTTTAACACTAACAATCTTGATTTTGCTATTATTAGTGTGTAAAATAACATACCTGCATGAAAGTGCATCAGTTATGATTTTCTCTTTGCCTTGCTTATACTTGATTACGTAAAAAAAAAAATTCAATTAATTCAACCTATTTTACATGCCTTCCATTCAACTTACCTTGTCCTTTCAATTGTTTTAAGGACTCATGATCCAATGTCTCAAGTGCTCTTACCAAACTATGCAACAGTTCTCTTACCAATGCATCAAAACAACACCTCTTCCCATCCTAGATGCATCACATCCTATTTCAAATGCTTTCATAAAGTCAGGTAAAGCCACAAAACAGGTGCAGAATATAATTTCTCTTTCAAAAGAACAAAAGCCAATTCTTGTTCCTCACCCAAATTTAAACCTAACAAACTTTTTAACAACTTCATTCAAGGGTTCAGCTATTATACTGAAATCTTTCACAAAACGCCTATAAAAACTAGCTAACCCATGAACAATCCTTACCTCACTTACTGATTTGGGTTTAGGCCAATCCCCGATGGCCTTAACTTTCTCCTTATCGATCTCGATACCTTGTACAGTTACAACATAGCCAAGAAATACAATTTTCACCATGCGATAGGCACACTTTTTCTCCTTGCAGAATTGTCGAAGTAATAAATAACCCAGTAAGACCAGGGTCGAACCACAGGGAGGTTAATTGCATAAATTATAGATAACAACAACAACAACAACAATAATAATAACAATACTTGTAGTAGTATTAGTAATGGTAGTAGTAGTAGTACTACTACTAATAATAATAATCATAAAGAAGAACAAGAAGTTGATGAGAACTTTGAGATGGAAGATTAACGTAAGGATTAAACAATGATAACAACAAATGTCAAGGTTAGAGGATCCACTAATGATATGTCAAACAAGTATAGTATAAATTTTTATTATTCAATCAGAAACTGATGTGAACCTCGTGATCACATGGTCACGCAACCCACATGCAAAGATGCCAATTCCCGGAAAGCCAAGTAAATCAGGTTTGATAGGAGTGTGACACAAAGATAACTTGTACCTAGGCG
>NW_011500742.1:48960-49605 GCF_000495115.2 Populus euphratica
ATCTTGATTTGGAAACCAAGATGCCTAAATACATGGTATAAACCAAAATTTAAAACTCTTGATTTGATAAATAATTGATGAGTGGGTGGCTACATTTTGACTTGGTGATAATATTTATCTTTTTCTCTGAATAAAATGACACTGATAACATCAGAATTGTAACCACTTCATGAAAGTTATAGAAAATTATCTCAGCTTTTCAGAAAAAAAAAATGAGGTCATTTGGACCTCTAGAACTCCAAATATGAGCCAAACACTGATAAGTGTTTGGGCTGTAGGACAAATTTGAACTTCTTTGTTATTGCTATAATTTGGACTTGAAAATGACCTTTTTCAATCTTGGGCTCCTATGAAAGTTGTATGCCAATGTCTTACCTTTCCATCTATATAAAGTTGACCTAAATTTGAGATCTACAGCTTTAGATATAACCCAATTACCGAATAGTGTTCCAATTTGGATTGTACCAGCATCTCTTTTTTAAGTTTGGTCATCTCTTTACTTACTAAAAAAAAGGTTTGGTCATCTCTTTGTCCTTTTAATTTCAGTACCTGACACGATGAAAAGATTGATGTCTTCTCCCAAGTGCAGGAGTGTCGAAGTAATAAATAACCCGGCAAGACCGGGGTCGAACCACAAGGAGGTTA
>NW_011500742.1:50497-51348 GCF_000495115.2 Populus euphratica
ATGTGATAGGCCTACATTTAAAATAAATATTTACTCTACATTATATTTACATTATATTATTAGATATGTTATTATAAAACATGCTTTAGTTAAGGAGTTATTGATACTTCAAGTGCAAAATGATGATATAAAACCTTGATAAAAATACACGTTTAAGTACTAATCATGATGCGAACCTCGTGCTCACGTGATCACGCAACCCACACATAGAGACACTAATTCCTAAAAAGCCCCAGGTTTGATAGGAGTGTGACATAAAGATAACTTGTACCTAGGCACTAACACTATTGGAAATGAAAAACCCCCGCCCAACGAATATTAATTCGCGAACGAGAAGTATAAGGACGACGCCACGAAGAAAGTTGTTCTTTGATAAGTCGTTTTTCAGTTCTTTAGAGAACCATGGAAGGGAGCTTATCTCACCAACACACACAAAAAGTGCAGCAAACAAGAAGTTTCATTAATCTGAATTGTCTACCTTTACATGTTTGGTTATGCCTCTATTTATACTGACTCTAGACTTAGGCTCCGTTTGTTTACAGAAAAGTTGTTTTCTTTTGGAAAGTGAATTCCACGAAAAATGAATTCCTGAAAAGTAAATTACTTTTTGATGTTTGGTAGTGTTATGGAAAATGAACTAGAAAACACTTTCCAGTGTTTGGTTATGTTATGGAAAATGAACTGGAAAATAATTTATTAATATTTTATTTTTCTCAAGTTTATTAAAATAATAAGGAATAAATCTTACAAATTAAAAAGTTGAATAATAATGAAATTGAAAAAAAAAATCATAAATTATCTCAAATAAAATAAATAATAATCAAAATAATAAAGATCAAATCTAAAAAAAA
>NW_011500742.1:54021-56657 GCF_000495115.2 Populus euphratica
AATAATAATAATAATAATAATAATAATAATAATAATAATAATAATAATAATAATAATAATAATGAAAGAGGAGAAGAAGAAGATGATGAGAACTTTGAGATGGAATATTAATGTAACGATTAAACAATGATAATAACAAATGTCAAGGTTAGAGGTTCCACTAATGGTATATCAAACAAGTATAGTATAAACTCTTATTATTGAATTGGAAACCACACACAAAGGAGGTTCCAATCAGATTATATATTGTTAACATGATTACATTAGTCATCTTATTCAATTAATGCTAATACTTGTAAATCTCGTCAAGCATTCATGATTATAACTTATGTTAACAATAAATCAAGTTCCTTTCATAGCTCAGGTGTCGGTTATACCATACATTATGGGCTATGAAAGTGCCAAGCATTTGTTGTACCAAGTGTTATACAACATAAATCAAGATTAGTTATTTAACAAGCAAAGTATTAAAGAGTGAACAAGATAGCAAATATAAAACATGTTAGTATCAAACATTAAAGTCCATATTAAGTTTACATTATACTTATTCTTACACCATTAGTGTAACCTTTTCACCTTGACATAATTAACTTAGCTAGACATAATGAAAGAAAGCAAAATAGATAAACAAAATAAGAACATAAAAGTTAACTAAGTAAAGGAAAGGAAATGAAAGGCATAAACTTAATATTAATGAAAACAAAGCATAAAAAATACAAAGAGAGAAAGGAAGAGCATGATCTTGATCTGAACACCAAGATGCCTAAATGCATGGCAAATGCCTCCTTTTATAGGCCAAAAATGGGAACTATTGATTTGATGACTAATTGATAAGTGGGTGGCCAACTTTTGACTTGGTGACAATCCTTATCTTCTCTTGTCTGCCCAAAACGTCATTGATAACGTCAAAACTGGAGCCAGTTGCAAACATGAAAGTTGTAGGCAATTGTCTCAGCTTTCTTGTGTAAAAACTTCAGCTCATTTGGACTTCTAGAACTCTAGATATGGCCAAAATACCGAACAGTGCTCGGGCTGGAAGACAGATTCGGGCTTCTTTGTTGTTGCTACAATTTGGACTTGATAATGGCCTTTTTAGATCTTGGGCTCCATATGAAAGTTGTAGGCCTATGTCTTACCTTTCCATCCATATAAATTTGACCTAAATCTGAGATATATAGCTCCAGATATGACCCATTTACCGAACAGTGTTCCGGTTTGGATTGCACCGACATCTCTTTTCTAAGTT
Organism: Populus euphratica; assembly: GCF_000495115.2. Taxonomy (NCBI): domain Eukaryota; kingdom Viridiplantae; phylum Streptophyta; class Magnoliopsida; order Malpighiales; family Salicaceae; genus Populus; species Populus euphratica. Next base: position 55,268 of record NW_011500742.1, read on the forward strand.
TGGCCATCTCTTTATCCTTGCAATTTAAGTTCTTCAAGTCATCAATCAATCCTTTCATTTATGTGATAGACCTGCATTGAAAATAGACATTTACCATAAATTATAGGTATCTTATATTATTAGATACATTATTATAAAACATATTTTAGTTAAGGAGTTATTGATACTTCAAGTGCAAAATGATGATATAAAACCATGATAAAAATGCACTTTTAAGTACTAATCAGAAACCACTTTCTGGAAAACAAACACAAGAAAGTTTGGAAAGTGTTTTCCCAGAAACCACTTTTCGAAAAACAAACACAGCTAAAAAGGAAATCACTTTCCTGAAAACCAAGCTAAATTTTTCTTTGACTGAAAAATATTTTTCGTTGACTAGAAAATATTTTCCGCTGACTAGAAAGTGTTTTCCATTGACTGGAAAATGTTTTCCATTGATTGAAACGTGTTTTTTGTTGACCGGAAAATATTTTTCGTTGACCAACTTTTCTAATGGCAAATAAACACAGGAAAGTTTGGAAAGTAGTTTCCCAAAAACTATTGTTCGGGAAACAAACATGGCCTTAAAGAAGACCTAATCAACCCCTCTTAGGTGGACTTATATAAAGCTCATTTACAATTGACCCAAATAAGTAATTATAACCCAAAGATTAAGAAGAAAATGATAAAAATAATAAAAATCCAAAAATTATCATCCTAAATATGCTAGAATCAGATTTGTCACCATTAAAAGTTCCAAATAGACTAGAAAATCTGATTTGAAGGTAGAATTTATTCTGAAGTATTCTTTCCTTTTGTAGCTGGGATGAATAAAGAATCCTTGTAAGAAAACGATTTTTTAAATAATTATGAATCCTTGCCACACTTGGAAACTATGTAGTAGCCCATTAAAGATCTTTGTAGAATTAGTATATTTCCAGAATAAGTTATCACATTCTTTTAGAAAAAGAATCCTAGCCAAATAGGAAGTCCACAAGTCAAAAGGAAGTAAATAACAAATTTCATACAGCCTCTGTTGACCCGTATTGAGATGCCTTTCCAAACTTCGATTGACCCAAAATTTTAACCCAAGATAGCAAATATGTTCGGAGACTCCATGTAAAATTTCAGCTCGATCCAACGGTCTGATTGAACATTATGACTGTTGCCGTAAAACTAGATAGTTGCACATTTAACATCAAAATCCGAATTTGACCTTGCTTGGATTGTATCAAATCAGCATACTGATTAGTACTTAAAAGTGCATTTTTATCATGGTTTTATATCATCATTTTGCACTTGAAGTATCAATAACTCCTTAACTAAAATATGTTTTATAATAATGTATCTAATAAGATAAGATACAACAACAATAACAATAACAATAACAACAACAATAATAATAACAATA
>NW_011500742.1:56701-59388 GCF_000495115.2 Populus euphratica
AATTATAGGTATCTTATATTATTAGATACATTATTATAAAACATATTTTAGTTAAGGAGTTATGGATACTTCAAGTGCAAAATGATGATATAAAACCATGATAAAAATGCACTTTTAAGTACTAATCACATACAATTTCTCACTAAACAACAAACTAAGTACATTATGCAAATGATCATGATGCTAAGTTAAGTTTTTGCTATATATTAGAATGTCGTCAAAATACAAAACCACAAACTTACCTATGAATGCAAGTAACATATGATTCATTAAACGTATAACCGTACTAGGTGCATTTATAAGTCCAAATGGTATTACTAACCATTCATACAAACCATGCTTTGTCTAAAATGTTGTTTTCCACTCATCGCCTTCTTTATCCTAATTTAATGGTACCCACTTTTCAAATCGATTTTAGAGAAAAAACAAGATCCATGTAACTCATCTAACATGTCATCAAGCCTAGAAATGGGGTGTCTATACTGTATCGATATGTTGTTGATGGCTCGGCAATCAACACACATTCTCCATGTTCCATCCTTTTTAGGCACAAATAACACGGGTATAGCACCCAGACTCATACTCTCACAAATGTAGCCCTTTTCAAGTTGCCTTTGAAGATCCTTTGTCTTGGGATTGCTTTTATAGGCTAGTTGGCTAGGAATTGAAGCTCCGGGTATAAAATCAATATGATGCTCTATCCCCCTCGATGGTGGTAATTTGCTAGGATTATCTTTTTTTTTTTTGGTAAGTTAACGTATGTATTAAAAGCCAAAGATACAAAGATTCTAAGAGGCATACCCCAAATTTACAATGAGAATAGAAACGTAAAACAACAAATGGCTACAGCTAGCCACCGAACAAAAATATATTTTTTATTTTTTTTATTTTTAGAAGTTGTGGAACAAATAATTTTTATTTTTTTTATTTTTAGAAGTTGTGATGAAAACCTGGTATTTTAATAATGCATTTGTATTTTTACGATGTAAAATACAGACTGATATTAAGAAAAAGAAGGTGGAAAAATTACAATTTTTCAAAAGTATTTTTGAGAAAATATTTTTTGAATTGGGTCGGACCCAGCCGAAACATTTTAGGGTGGGCCTGGTTTGCTGGCCCATTTAAACAGTGGGTCTCGGCACTGTTCACCTACAACATGAATAATGGCGAGACCCTAAGAAAAAGAAGAAGAAAGGGAAAGGAAAAGGGAAAAGGAACAGGCTTACCTGTGGTGGCTCACAGTGCTTCTTGCAACTATGGAGGTGGCATAACGTAGCTGCTGGCAACTGTGGAGGTGCCAGTGATGGTGGTTTTCATCGTTTTTTCCCTTGTTTTTCCTTTCTTTCTCTATTTTTCTTTCTCTTCTTTGTCTCTGTTTTTCTTTCACTGATGGTGCTGCGGTGGATACGGATGGTGGCGTTATGGTTCTTCTCTTTTTTGCTCTCTATTTTGACCAAATTAATTGTTAAAAATTATAATTTGACCCTAGAACTTTAATTTCTTCCAATTAAAGCCTAAATTGAATTAAAAATAAATTTTTTTTGCAAACAAACCTCCATAAATTCAATTAAACATTTAATGAAATATAATTGAGTCCATGAACATTTGATTTTGAAATTTTTTCCTCACATTGAATTTTGTTTGTCAACAGGGCGCTCATTAGTCAATAAAATACTGTCAAATTTTAATCTTTGTATTTTTTAACCTCTTTAACCAATTTTTAACCTTTTTTTGAGCATTCTGCCCTTTTGAAGAAAAACAGTCTATATATGAAGACAAAGAGAAAGGTCATCCTACCCAAAAATCATAATGTGTTTTGACCTCCTCTTTTCACTACTATATTTTTTATTTTTTAGTATTTTTTTAAGAAAGAAAAAAATATGAATTGGGGAATAACCTAAAAATGGGTTATGACACCACCTCTTATAATGGTATATACCTATTTTTAACCCCACCATGAATTATCTTCCTATCATATTACCATGGTCTCCCCAACAAGATGTCACTTGCTTGCATTGGTACCACGTCACGCAGAACTCCATCAACATATTTAGTTACTTTCACTTTCACTTCACCATTATCATTCAGTCATTGCAATCTATATAGTTTAGTACACAAATTCAGTTTATTAACGAGGCAGGTACTACAAATATTAACACAGCTTCCACTATCTATAATTAAACCATACACCTTACTTTGCACATAAAAATGCGTATGAAAGATGTTCTCCCTTTATTGATCAGTTTCATCTTCCTTGACCTTAACTTGAAGTGTTTGCCTTATAAACAAGGACTCCTGAACCGGTAATTCTAACTCATCCCCATCATTATCCTGCTGACTTGACTAAAAAATTGATGTATTCTCCCAAGTGTAGGAGTGTCGAAGTAATAAATAAGCCGGTAAGACCGGGGTCGAACCATAGGGAGGTTAATTATAAATTATAGATAACAATAAGATGACGATGACAACAACAACAACAGTAGTAGTAGTAGTAGTAAAAAATAAGAAGAAGAAGATGAAGTTGATGAGAACTTTGAGATGGAAGATTAATATAAGGATTAGATAATGATAACAACAAATGCCAAGGTTAGAGCATCCACTAATGGTATGTCAAACAAGTATAGTATAAACTCTTATTATTCAATTGGAAACCACACACAAAGGAGGTTCCAATCTGATTATAGATT
>NW_011500742.1:59712-61659 GCF_000495115.2 Populus euphratica
TTTTTTTTTTTTGGTAAGTTGACGTATATATTAAAGGAAAACGATACAAAGATTATAAAGGGCATACCCTAGATTTATAATGAGGTTCTTCATTTGATATTTAGCTAGCCACCGAACAGAAAACTCAAGACCTAACTTGATTAGTGTAACCTTTTCACCTGACATAATAAACTTAGCTAAACTAATACGAACCTCGTGATCACGCAACCCACACGCAAAGACACCAATTCCTGGAAAGCCAAGTAAATCAGGTTTGATAGGAGTGTGACACAAAGATAACTTGTACCTAGGCCCTAACACTATTGGAAACGGAAAACACCCACCCAACGAATGTTGATTCGCGAACGAGAAGTATAAGGAGGACACCGCGAAGACAGTTGTTCTTCGATAAGTCGTTTTTAAGTTCATTAGAGAACTATGGAAGGGAGATTATATCACCAACACACACACAATGCATTTTATTAATCTAAATTGTCTCTCTTACATGTTTGGTTATGCCTCTATTTATAGTCACTCTAGACTTAAAAGAAACCCTAATGGACCCCTCTTGGGTGGACATATATGTAGCCCACTTCCAATTGACCCAAATAAGTAATAATAACCCAAAGACTAAGAAGAAAATAATAAAAATAATAAAAATCTGAAAATTATCATCCTAAATATGGTAGAATCAGATTTGTCACCATTAAGAACTCCCAAATAGACTAGGAAATCTGATATGAAGGTAGAATGTATTCTAAATTCTTCTTTCCTTTTTTCGCTCGAATGAATAAGGAATCCTTATAAGAAAAGGATTCTGAAATAATTATGAATCCTTGCCACATCTAGAAACTATGTTGTAGCCCATTAAACATCCTTGTAGAATTAGTATATTTCCAAAAAAGTGCCACATCCTTTTTGAAAAAGAATCCTAGCCAAATAGGAAGTCCACAAGTCAAAAGGAAGTAAATAACAAAATTCGTACAACCTATGTTGACTCGTATTTAGATGCCTTCCCAAACTCCGATTGACCTGAAAGTTTAACCCAATGTAAGAAAAGATGTCAGGAGACTCACATAACATTTCAACTCGATCCAACGGTTGGATTGAAAATTATGACTCTTGCCGTAAAACTAGATAGTTGCACATTTTTCTTCAAAATCCAAATTTGACCTTGCCTGGATCGTATCATAAACATAATGAAAGAAAAATAAATAAATAAATAAAATAAGAACATAAATAAGATAAAATTTAACTAAGTAAAGGAAAGGAAATGAAAGGCATAAACTTGATATTAATGAAAACAAAACCTAAACATTATAAAAATACAAAGAGAGAAAGTAAGAGCATGATCTTGATTAGGAGACCAAAATGCCTAAATGCATGCCCAATGCCTCCTTTTATAGGCCAAAATTAGGAACTATTGATTTGGTGACTAATTAATGAGTGGGTGGCCAATTCTTGACTTGGTGACAATCCTTATCTTCTCTTATCTACTTAAAACATCATTGATAATGTCAAAATTGAAACCACTTGAAAACACAAAAGTTGTAGGAAATTGTCTCATATATGGGCCAAACACTGAACAGTGTTCGGGCTGCAGGACAGATTTGAATTTCTTCATTGTTGCTATAATTTGGACTTGAAAATGACCTTTTTAAATCTTGAGCTCCATATAAAAGTTGGAGGCCTATTATGTCTTATCTTTCCATCCATATAAAGTAGACTTAAATCCAAGATTTACAACTCTAGATATGACCTGATTACCGAACAATGTTTCGGTTTAAACTGCACCAACATCTCTTTTTTAAGTTTAGCCATTATTTTGTCCTTTCAATTTCAGTTCTTGAACTCATTAATCAATCCTTCCATTTATATAATAGGCTTGCGTTTAAAATGAATATTTACCATAAATTAATGGTATCTTATATTATTAGATATGTTATTATAAAACATGCTTTAGTTAAG
>NW_011500742.1:61871-63388 GCF_000495115.2 Populus euphratica
TTAATCTATCCAAATAAACAAACTCTCATTAAATTTATATATCTGCTTAATACTTCTTAAACAAGATATTAATAAACATTTTTTTTGTACTTAATATATCAACACATAGTTATGGGGTTTTTCTTAGAAGAAAACAACATTTTTGTTCTAATATTTAAGGTTAACTTCCTTGGGTTGAGATTATTATTGTTTTTTTTCCTTTTTTTCTCTTTTTTTTCTTATTTTTTTAATATATATACATATAACTTAAAACACCATACATCTTTAACCCATGTAACGAGGTTTCAGCTAATGACTCCTAGACCAGTTGGTCTTAGGGCATTAGGTGTTGACACAGCTTTATGAGCTTAGTAACTTGAGTTGGAGATACTGATACGTAGATAGTGCAATGTTTGATTTCCTTAAGCTTTTTTCCTCAACCTATGTAACATGTGTTGGGCCAATAGCTTCCAAGTTAGTTGACTTTAGGATATTATGTGTTAAAACACCCCTTCAGGCTTAATTGCTTAAGTTAGGGAGGCTATAAAACCAAACTAATCTACATTTTTATTATCATCATTTTTTTGCTTTTTTTTCAAATTTTATACTATCCCTTTCCCTTAATTATTACTTCTAACAATGTGCAACCCACAATCATATGTTAAAGTGTGTGTGTGAAAATTAAGTTTAAAACACATCTTAAATGAGTATATAGACAGAATTAAGTGATAACAATGCGAGAGTTTATAAACCTGAATATTTCAAGATGTATTATGATAGACCTTGTTAAGAATGGTTATTAAAATGTGTCTCAAGGGTCACTTTAACAAAAAAGCTCCTTTACTTTGCCATCTTATTAACAACAATTTTACACATGTTTGATGAAATAGAAAACACAGTTAGTTAATTTTTTTCAACTACTATCTTCTTCCCCCAACCAAAATGTAGATTTAAGTTCTAATCACCTGCAATGGTGGCAAGCCTTCACAATCAGATTTGTCACTTTCAGATTCAATATCACTATTATCTATAATCATCATGATTCTCTTATTTGGACACTCTAAAGCAAAATGTAGATGTCCCTGACAACTGAAACTTTTAGCGTCACGAGTATGTTTAGGTTGAATATTAGATTTACCTTTAGCACTAGTAGGGACATCAACTTTAGCCTTTGGTGTTTCGGTTCTAAAAGGAACAAAGGACCTCGGCCGGACAGTACCCTTTCTCTTTAGATTTAATGTCCAAGTTGATAAACAACCTGAAATAAGCGCTGGCCAAACATGTCCCTACCTAAGTTGTCTCTTCATCTTTGTGGCCACGTGAACCATGTCCTCTAGCTCTGTATAGTGCTGGAGCTCAACAACATTCGCGATGTCCCGATTTAACCCATTAAGAAATCTAGCCATTGTGGCTTCTCTATCCTCAACAACTTTGGCCTGAATCAATGTTATCTCCATCTCTTTGTGATATTAACCCTGATTCATACCTTGGATGATGCGGATCAGCCTTAACACCAAGCATAATCATGCCAACAACCC
>NW_011500742.1:67328-72234 GCF_000495115.2 Populus euphratica
GAAGAAAGTAAGCTTGTGTGATGATAATAGTGTGGAAAAATTAAAGAAACAACCTAATTTTTATGCAAAAGGATCTCAAATCAGATCTGCATTTTTTACTAATAAGCCAATGATCTTACTTGTGTATAAGGAGGCTTATTTTAACACTAACGATCTTGATTCTGCTATTCCTAGTGTGGTTGTTTCTTTGATGCGGGAGTTTGATGATGTATTCCCTGAAGACATCCCTAATGGATTACCACCATTAAGGGGGATTGAACATCAAATTGATCTTGTGCCCGGAGCTTCAATTCCTAACCGTCCAGCCTATAGAAGCAACCCCGAGGAGACGAAGGAGCTTCAAAGGCAAGTAGATGAGTTGATGATGAAGGGGTACATTCGTGAGAGTATGAGTCCTTGTGCTGTGCCAGTGCTACTTGTGCCTAAAAAGGATGGAACATGGAGGATGTGTGTTGATTGTCGTGCTGTCAATAACATAACGGTAAAGTATCGACATCCTATTCCTAGGCTTGATGACATGCTAGATGAGTTACATGGATCATGTATTTTCTCTAAGATTGACTTAAAAAGTGGGTACCATCAAATTAGGATGAAAGAGGGTGATGAGTGGAAAACTGCATTTAAGACTAAGCATGGTTTATATGAATGGTTAGTCATGCCGTTTGGACTTACAAATGCGCCTAGCACGTTTATGCGTTTAATGAATCATGTCTTGCGTGCATTTATAGGTAAGTTTGTTGTTGTGTATTTTGATGACATTTTGATCTATAGCAAGAACTTAAATGAGCATCTTGATCATTTGCGTAATGTACTTAGTGTGTTGCGTAGTGAGCGATTATATGCTAATCTTAAGAAGTGTACCTTTTGCATGGAAAAAATTGTGTTTCTTGGCTATGTCGTTACTGCACAGGGTATCGAGATGGATGAGGAGAAAGTTAAAGCCATCCGAGATTGGCCTACACCAAAATCGGTAAGTGAGGTAAGGAGTTTTCATGGACTTGCTAGTTTTTATAGAAGGTTTGTGAAGGATTTTAGTACTATTGCTGCACCTTTAACTGAAATTGTGAAAAAGTCTGTTGGATTCAAATGGAATGATGCACAAGATGAGGCTTTTAAATTGTTGAAGGATAAGCTTTGTTCGGCACCTGTTTTAGCTTTGCCAGACTTTACAAGAGCTTTTGAAGTAGAATGTGATGCGTCAGGTATCGGAATAGGAGCTGTGTTAATGCAGGATAGGAGGCCCATTGCATATTTCAGCGAAAAACTTAATGGGGCAGCCTTGAATTACCCTACATATGACAAGGAACTCTATGCCTTGGTAAGAACTTTAGAGACGTGGCAACATTACCTGTGGCCCAAGGAGTTTGTCATACATTCTGATCATGAATCATTGAAGCACTTGAAAGGGCAAGGTAAATTGAGTAGGAGACATGCCAAATGGGTTGAATTTATTGAAACATTTCCGTATGTGATCAAGTATAAGCAAGGGAAAGAAAACATTGTGGCTGATGCACTTTCACGCAGGTATGTTCTTTTATCTACTTTGGATGCTAGATTTCTAGGATTTGAACACATAAAAGAATTGTACAAGGATGATAGTGATTTTGCTAATGTTTACAATGCTTGCGAAACTTCAGCTTTTGGAAAGTTTTATAGACTTGATGGATATTTGTTTAAAGAGAGTCGTTTGTGTGTTCCATTAAGTTCTATGCGTGAATTGCTTGTACGTGAAGCACATGGAGGCGGGTTGATGGGGCATTTTGGTGTTGTTAAGACTTTGGATGTGTTGCATGAGCATTTTTATTGGCCTAAAATAAAAAAAGATGTGCAACGCATATGTGATAAATGCATAACTTGTAGGAAAGCAAAGTCTAGGACTCGACCGTATGGCTTGTATACCCCTTTGCCTGTACCGAAAGAACCTTGGGTAGACATTTCGATGGACTTTGTCTTGGGTTTACCTAGGTCAAAACGGGGCAGGGATTCCATCTTTGTAGTTGTTGATAGGTTTTCAAAGATGGCACATTTCATTCCATGTCATAAAACTGACGATGCAACTAACATTGCTGATTTGTTCTTTAGGGAGATAGTACGACTTCACGGGGTCCCTAAGAGCATTGTTTCTGATAGAGATGTTAAGTTCCTTAGCTATTTTTGGAAGGTGTTATGGGGAAAAATGGGTACTAAACTGTTGTTTTCAACTACTTGTCACCCCCAAACAGATGGACAAACCGAAGTAGTTAATAGGACCTTAACACAACTTTTGCGTGTTGTCATTCAAAAGAACTTAAAGAATTGGGAAGATTGTTTGCCATTTATAGAGTTTGCATATAATCGTAGTGTGCACTCTACTACTGAATTTTCACCATTTGAAATTGTGTATGGATTTAACCCTTTAACTCCAATGGATTTGATTCCTTTGCCTATTGATGAAAGGGTTAGTTTGGATGGTAATCGTAAAGCACAGGTGGTGAAAACTCTTCATGAGAGTGTGCGGCAACAGATTGAAAAGAGGAATCGCGTGTATGCGACCAAAGCCAATAAGGGGCGCAAACATGTTGTCTTTCAGCCTGGCGATTGGGTTTGGGTGCATATGCGCAAGGAGAGATTTCCGGCCCAGAGGAAGTCAAAGCTACAACCACGAGGAGATGGGCCGTTTCAGATCCTTGAGAGGATCAATGACAACGCTTATAAAGTTGATTTGCCAGGTGAGTATAGTGTTAGTGCTACCTTTAATGTTTCTGATCTTACTCTGTTTGATGTAGGTGATGATTCGAGGTCGAATCCTTTTGAAGAGAGAGGGGATGATGCGGATCAGCCTAACACCAAGCATAATCATGCCAACAACCCATTGGAGGTGCCAATTGGGCCAATCACAAGAGCTAGGGCTAAGAAGCTTAAAGAAGCATTGAATGGGCTTGTTCAGAATATATGGAACAAAATGGACCTAGAGAGGCTTGGAACATTTAAGGAGCATGAAGGACAGCCTTTAATTCATTTAGTTCAGGTCCAAGAAGAGCCCAATTCATGTGGAACAAGGGGTTGATGTGTCCGGCCCAATACCAGCCTTGTTAGGCTTGTCTTTTCTAATACTACAAGGATAAAGAGTCAGCAATTTATTCTCCTAACTAAGTAAGGAAGTTGGCCAAATCTTATTCCTAAAGAGGGGAGGACTATTTAATGCTTTTCCTCACTTAGGAAGGAAAGTAATTAAATCAGCAACAAAGGAGGAAATTTGTTTTCTTATTTGTCCAAGTTAAACAAGGAATTCCAAGCTAATCAAGGACATCAAAGGGGGCAGCAACACAAATTTTCCAAATCAGATTTTTCCAATTTTGTTTAGGACTTCTTAAGGGTGACAAATCTGATTCTAGCTTATTTAGGATGGTATTTTCGGATTTTTAGTATTTTTAGTATTTTCTTCTTAGTTTTTGGGTTATTATTACTTATTTGGGTCAATTGTAAGTGGGCTACATATAAGTCCACCTAAGGGAGGTCCATTAGGGTTTCTTTAAGTTCAAATTCAGTATAAATAAAGGCATAACCCAAACATGTAAAGGTTACGCAATTTTCAGATTAATAAAACTTCTTTGCTGCACTTATTGTGTGTTGGTGGGATAATCTCCCTTCCTTGGTTCTCTAAAGAACTGAAAACGACTTATCGAAGAACAACTGTCTTCGTGGCGTCATCCTTATACTTCTCGTTCGCGAATCAATATTCGTTGGGTGGGGGTTTCTGTTTTCAATAGTGCTGGTGCCTAGGTACAAGTTATCTTTGTGTCACACTCCTATCAAACCTGATTTACTTGGCTTTCCGGGAATTGGCATCTTTGCGTGTGGGTTGCGTGACCATGTGATCACGAGGTTCGCATCATTGGAGCTTCATATATAAGTCTCTATAATAATTATTTGGCGCAAATCGTCTTCTCATTAAAACTTTCATCTCCCTATAAGTCTAAACGGGTTGTTCCCCATTCCTCCTCCTCCTAATTACAACTTGAACCCACCAAATCAATGCATACCCCATAAACTCATTTATCACCAATTTCACCTTCTTTTGTTTAATATAGCTATAACAATAAAAAATCCAATCTACCTTGTTCTCCCAGTGCAAATAAGCCTTGAGATAGCTTTTACATTGAAAGTTAGAAATTTTCAGTTTAATGGTGTCCAAGTTCCCATCCTGATGTGAACCTCGTGATGACATGGTCATGCAACCCACACACAAAGACACCAATTCCCGGAAAGCCAACCAAATCAGGTTTGATAGGAGTGTGACACAAAGATAACTTGTACCTAGGCACCAACATTATTGGAAACGGAAAACCCCCACCCAACGAATATAGAATGCGAACGAGAAGTATAAGGATGACGCCATGAAGACAGTTGTTCTTCGATAAGTTATTTTTCAGTTCATTAGAGAACCATGGAAGGGAGATTATCTCACCAACACACACACACACACAAACTACGGTAAACAAGAAGTTTTATTAATTTAAATAGTCTTTCGTTACATGTTTGGTTATGCCTCTATTTATTAAATAAGAAGTTTTATTAATTTAAATAGTCTTCCGTTACATGTTTGGTTATGCCTCTATTTATAGTGATTCTAGACTTGAAGAAACCCTAATGAACCCCCCTTAGACGGGCTTATATGTAGCCCACTTACAATTGACCCAAATAAGTAATAATAACCCAAAGACTAAGAAGAAAATAATAAAAATATAAAAATCCAAAAATCCAAAAATTACTATTCTAAATATGCTAGAATCAGATTTGTCACCATTAAAAAGTCCCAAATAGGCTAGAAAATCTGATTTGAAGGTAGAATATATTCTAAAGTCTTCTTTCCTTTTGTAGCTCGGATGAATAAGGAATCCTTGTAAGAAAAGGATTCTGAAATAAT
>NW_011500742.1:72429-93976 GCF_000495115.2 Populus euphratica
GTAAAATTTCAGCTCGATCCAACGATCGGATTGAGAATTATGATTGTTGTCGTAAAACTGGATAATTGCACATTATACATCAAAATCCAAATTTGACCTTGCTTGGATCGTATCACATCCATTTCTTCACAATTCCCCATGCCATGGAAATTCACATTCCTTCTAACCCTGTTTAGTCCAAACCTGATCCTTTGGCTAGCAAATGCAAAATCATAGTCCTCTTCACCTGCATATGCGTTTTTGTCAATAAACTTCAAAATCAGATCTGAAATTTCGTATGGCTATACGAATCGTATTTCCTCAGCAATCAGCCTTACTATTCTGTTGCTTTATCAAATTCACCTCATCTTTTAGATCCTTATACGTCCTAGACAACAGCTTGAGTTGCTGGCCTTTAGCTCGCAATTGGACAACTACATCAGCAACTTGTGTCACTCGTTGTTTTTAGACATTCTTTGAATCTGCAAAATTTGGTTAGTAGCACAAAATATATCCTCACACCTGTCGTCTATTGACACGACTAAAAGATTGATGTCTTCTCTCAAGTGTAGGAGTGTCGATGTAATAAATAACCCGGCAAGACCGAGGTCGAACTACAAGGAGGTTAACTATATAAATTATAAATAATGATGATGATAATGAGTTAAAGAGGACTTTGAGATGTAAAATTAATGTGATGATGATGATGAGTTAAAACTCTGACTTTGAGAAGTAAGATTAATGTGAAGATTAAACAATGATAAAAATAGTTGTCAAGGTTAGAGGATTCATTAATGGTATTAAAAATAAGTATAGTATAAACTCTTTCTATTACTCAATTGGAAACGACACACAAATGAGGTTTCAATCAGATGAGGTATGAGGTTGAGTTTTACTCGATGTCTTATAAGTACCTATGATGTTCCAATTTTGAGCCTATTCAGCTAACAAGTCTAAGTACTCCATTGTTTCATCATGATCTTCATCTTCAAAAGTTTTATTGCACATCAATTCCACCATTTGTTTATCTCTACATGTTAACAACCCTTCATAAAAATATCAAACCAATCTCCATGTTAACCGTTCATAAAAATATCAAACCAATCTCCATATTTCAAAACCATGATGAGGTAACTATTAAGGAAGTCTCGATACCTATCCCAACATTGATAAAATGTTTCTTTTGGGTTTTGAGTGAAAGTGGTGATTTGTCTTTTGAAAGAATTTGTTTTATAAGATGGAAAAAAACTTCTTTAAAAATTATTGTTGCATTTCATTCCTACTAATGGATCCTGGTCTCAAAATTGTGTAGCCATGTTTTACCCTTATCTTTTAATAAAAAAGAAAAAAGCTTTAATTTGTTTTACCTTTATCTTTTAATAAAAAAGAAAAAAGTTATTATAGGTGTTACAGACCTCCTCAAATTTTTTTAAATGCAAATATAGATTTTCTAAATCTAAGTCAAGAAAAGAAAGTAAAAGTTGAATAATGCTTGGCTTAAAATTGTCAAGATTAGAGGATCCACTATAGTATTTTAAATAAATATAGTATAAACTCTTTTTATTACTTAATTGAAAGCAATACATAAAAGAGGTTCTAATAGGATAATTTATCCTTAACAGTTCATCATAAATTTTTAACATGATCATATTAATTATCGTATTGACATGACTAAAAGAATGATGTCTTCTCCAATGTGTAGGAGTGTTGAAATAATAAATAACTCGGCAAAACCGCGGTTGAACTACAAAGAGTAATATTAATACAACAACAACAACAATAATAATATTAATAATACTAATACTAATACTAATACTAATAATACCAATAATGGTAATATTACCAATAATAATAATAGTAATAGTAATAATAATAGTAGTAGTAGTAATAGTATTAGTAGTAGTAGTAGTAATAATAATAATAAAGAAGAAGAAGTTCATAAGAACTTTAAAATGAAAGATCAATGTGAGGATTAAACAATAATAATACCAAATGTCAAGCTTAAAGGATTCACTAATGGTATTTCAAACAAGTATATTATAAACTCTTATTACTCAAATGGAAACCACACATAAAGGAGGTTCCAATCAGATTATAAATTATTAACATGATTACATTAGTGATCTTATTCAATTAATGTTAATATTTGTAAATCTCGTCAGGCATTCATGATTATAACTTATGTTAACAACAAATCAAGTTCTTTTCATAGCTCAGGTGTCCGTCATACCATACAGTATGCGCTATGAAAGTGCCAAGCATTTGTTGTACCAAGTTTTATACAACATAAATCTAGATTAGTCATTTAACAAGCAAAGTATTAAAGAGTGAACAAGATAACAAATATTTGAACTTGAAAATGACCTTTTTATGTCCTAGGATCCATATGAAAGTTGTAGGCCTATGTCTTACCTTTCCATTCATATAAAGTAGACCTAAATTTGAGATCTACAACTCCATATATGACCTAATTACCAAACAGTGTTTCGGTTTGGAGTGCACCAACATCTCTTTTCTAAGTCTGACCATCTCTTTGTCCTTCCAGTTTCAGTTCTTAAATTCATCAATCAATCCTTTTATTTATGTGATAGGCCTATATTTAAAATGAACATTTACCATAAATAAAAGGTATCTTATATTATTAGATATGTTATTATAAAACATGCTTTAGTGAAGGAGTTATTGATACTTCAAGTGTAAAATGATGATATAAAACCTTTTTAAAAATGCACTTTTAAGTTCTAATCACGTATTAACACCATAGTTTTAAATATTATCAGGAATTCATGATGCTAACTTATGTTAACAACAAATCAAGTTCCTTCCATAGCACAAGTGTGGGTTATAATACTATACATTTGCTATGAAAGTGCCAAGCATTTGTTGTACCAAGTGTTATACAATACAAATCTAGATTAACTATTTAACAAGTAAAGTATTAAGAATTAGTAAGATAAAAAGATAAGACATGTTAATAACAAATTTTCTTGGATATAAACACTGAAGTCTATCTTCAGTTTATATTATACCTATTTTAACACCATTAGTGAAATCTTTTCACCTTGACATAATAAACTTAATTAAATATAGTGAAAGAGAGAAACAAGATAACAATATAAATAAGATATATGTTAACTAAGTAAAAAAAAGAAAATGAAAGGCATAAACAAGAAATTAATGAAAGCAAAACTTAAGCACTGAAAAAATTTAAAGAAAGAGAGCCAGAACATGATCTTGATATGAAAAACCTTTTTTTTTTTGGTAAGTTGACGTATATATTAAAGGAAAACGATACAAAGATTATAAAGGGCATACCCCAGATTTACAATGAGAACAGAAACGTAAAACAATAGATGGCTACATGCTAGCCACCGAACTGAAAACTCAAGACCTAACTTGATTCGTTAGGGAAACCAATACAACCAGCTAAATATCAAATGAAGAATCTATGTTATTAACCCTCCAGGCTCGTTGGATTCTTTTATTTTCATCTGTTGGTAGAACGTTCCTCATCAAATCAAGCTTATCACGGATGATACATTCAATTTGATGAAAGACCAAATTCTGAGTTCTAGATATTCCAGCAAAGGTCCTTGCATTCCTTTCTTGCCAGATATGATACACTGTAGCTGCAAAACTGAGTTTACGCAACTCAAAACTATTGATTTGTTGGCTAATTATTGAGTAGGTGACCACATCTTGATTTGGTGACAATCCTTATCTTTTTTGTATAAACAAAACGTCATTGCTAACATTAGAATTTGAATAGAACGTCCTATGAAAGTTCTAAAAAATTGTCTCAGCTTTCCAACAAAAAAGTAATTTGTGCATTTAAACTTTTAAAACTAGAGATATGAGTTGAATACTGAAGAGTGTCTGGGCTACAGGACAGATTCAGACTTCTCCGTTATTGCTATAATTTGAAATGAAAACGACTTTTTTAAATCTTAGACTCTCATGAAAGTTTTAGAGCTTATATCTTAAATCCATATAAAACAGACTTAAATCCAAGTTTTACAACTCAGTTATGATCTAATAATTGAATGGTGTTACAGTTTGAATTGAACCAATATCTCTTTTCTAAGCTTAGCCCTTTGATTTATGTAGTTATACTCATCAATCAATCCTTTGATTTATGTGATATGCCTGCATTTAAGATGAACATTTACCATAAATTAAAGGTATCTTACATTAATAGATATGTTATTATAAAATTCTGAGTTATTGATACTTCAAGTGCAAAATGATGATATAAAACCTTTATAAAAATGCACTTTTAAGTACTAATCAAGTTCTTTTGGTTCTTTAGGAACTGCAATGAACAAATCAAAGTCAGTTGCCTTTGAAGCACACTCTAATTATAATTTTCAAACTCAAGAATCAATAGATATACTAAAAACAAAGCAAAATGAAATTACAATTATGATTTCGTGAGTAGCAATGCAAATTCATATGAATTGTGGACAAAACAAAGACACAAAATAAAACAGAAGTGAACATTAGCAAAAATAATTACTTGACTCCTAGATACCCCAAACATAGTAGAAACAAAAAATATTTGAACAAAACTAACAATAAGGATCATGTTTTGAAACTTGACGTAAATCTAACATGTTACGGAATTTTTACGTAACAAATTGAAATCTAGACCAAAAAAATCTTGAATTGACCTTCAATTCAATATATAGTATTATAATACTAAAAAAAACTCAATTTATAGGTCGTTCTCTTATGTATAGGTACCCAAACCCCTTGTATGATCAATTTACGGCAAAATAGAACCTCTAATTAAAACCTCCAGAATTTGATATCAAAATAATCTCAAATTTAATATATAGTGTGATGTCATCCCCAATACACAGAATATGATGTTTTAATTTATTCTAATGTGGTTTTCTTATACTTTACTAAGAGTAGTGTTTCTCCAGCAAAATTAAACCTCAAATGAAAACCTTACGAAAACGATATCTAAATAACCCCAAATTTTATATATTTTGCGATATTACTCCTAATAGACATAATATGAAGTTACAATTGATTCTAAGGTAATTTTCTTATGATTCACTAAGAGTAGTGTTTTTGCGGCATAATTGAACTTCGAATTAAAACCGCTAGCAAACATTATCAGAATATGTTCAATTGGGTATATGGTGTGATCTTGCCCCTAGTAGACAGAATATGAAGTAATAAGATGAAATATGACCTTTTTTGTTTTTTGCTTAGATGACATGGACATAAAGAACAAGAAGATGAATGCAAACATAGGAAAACTTAAAAGAACACTAAAAATAATGAAACTAACAGAAGGATATGACCTTGTTTTAAAGCCTAACTTTGATACCAACTGATGCTAACATCATGATCATGCAACCCACAATCAAGATTGAAATCTGATCTCAGAAAGCCGAAATGGGTCTGATAGGAGTGTGACACAATGAAAACCTGGTCCAAGACACCAACACTATTGTAATGAGTAGAATGACGCCACGAAGTCAATTAATCTTTGATAAGTCAAATTCAGTTTGTTCAAAAACTAAAGAGTACGACAATCACTCTCACACATGTAAAACTAAAAAATTCAGAAGTTTTAATAATCAAAGTTGCCAAAGTTTTAGCTTATATGAGTTTAAATAGGTCTTGAAAAATTAACCGTAATGGACCTTGTATGTGGACTTATATGAGATTCACTCAAAATTAACTAAAAACCCTCAACTGAAAAGTCCATAACTAATCCAAACAAGCCTTTGAATTTGACCTAAAATTTTTGTTTCTTGTTATTCCTACAAAAATTCCTTAGTGTCCCATTTCTTCTTCTCCTTGATTTTGCAGTATATATAAAAAAAATTAGTTATTTTATTTGGTTACCGTCCAAAACATATCAGTAGCATAAAAAAATAGTTCAAAAGGATGTTTATTGGTTTTTGCCACAGAAAAACTAAACAAGGGAATATTGGACCAAATCAACTCGTAATTAGCTCAAATTTACTGGGGACCTAATCGCATCACATATTACTGGAGTCCTAATCGCTTTACATATCAAATTTGGGGTAAAGTGGATATCATTTGCTTTGGGTTTCAAGATTTTGGGGTGAATTTTATATCGTTTTCTCTAGTTTTTGAATTTCAGATCTAATCAGGTCTGATTCATAGCGTTTTTACGTCAGTATATTAAACCTTATCAAAAATTATATTCTTTGTATTTAAGTTGATATCGCACTATATCTGATATTGTAGCTCAATTGGATATCATTCACTTTAGGTTCCTGATTGAGACTTAACTCGTCGTAAACGAGTTTGTTATACACCAACTTTTGAAATTCGCTTTCTTTCTAATTTTTTCATTTCTTGCAGCATATTTTTAACATATCCAATATATTTGGGTGCTGTTTCATTAGTTTTTTCATATTTATTTTTGTTTTTATTCGAGTCTTCAGTTTCGTTCCTATTTTGGCTAAGCTCGCTTGCTACTCGCGAGACTATCATTGCAGTTTTGTTTTGCTTGTTTTTTGATTTTTATTGTTTCTTGAGTATATATATATATATATATATGGATTGCACTACCAAGTTAGTTTTATTTGGTGTTGGTTTCAGTTTCGCAAGAACCACAAGAAGGTAAGACGAGAGGTGTGAGCGTGTGAGGATATTAAGAATATTTGAGTGAAACACGAGTGACGTGAGGATAATTATTTTTACCAGTAACCAATTTTGACAGATACTATCATGTGAGATCAAAACAATACACCACCCCATCCCGAAGGAGAACTTACATTTCAAATGCAAGCCATGACACAAATGATGGAGAGGATGAATTTTGTGATGGGAAACGTTTGTGACAGACTTGATAGGATTGAGAAACATGGTAATGCAGCTGGTACAAGCACCTAAAATATGAGAACACTTGGGGCTGAACTGAAAGCAAATAGTGGCAGGGGGGGGGGAAGGCTAAGGTGGGCTGATTATGAGGATTTTGAGGAGGCCATTGATGATTTTGGTGATGGTGGTTTTAAGGATGAGACCATAGGTTATTAGGAAGGTTTTCGGCAGCCTAGAAACCGAAGGGTTTCATGTATTTTGATGAGATGCTATGGCAAAAGAAATCGTAAATTCAAAAGGACAAGTGGTATCAAATGGAGAGCAATAAAGAAATTAGTGTTCTAAAAAAAGAATCCAAGAGTCTATCCTGTATTCTAGGGGAGATGAAGCAAGAACTTGATGTGTTAAGGACAACAGTCAATGCCCAGCAAGCTTAAAAAAAAAAAGAAGAAAAAACGCTGCCATGGTGATATACAAAATAGAACAGCTGCAACTTTCATCCAAAGTTGAAAAATGTTGCCATTATGATATACAAAATAGAACGACTGCAACTTTCATCTGAAGTTGTTGGCGATGATTGTTGACGAGAAAAGAACTTCAAAGACTTCAAAATGAGGCTAAAGAATTATCCATTCCACTTATTGGTGATTTGAGGACGAATCATCTTGAAGAGAGAGGGAATGATACGATCCAGGCAAGGTCAAATTCAGATATTGACATAAAATGTGCAACTAACCAGTTTTACAACAATAGTCATAATTCTCAATCAATTGTCGAATCGAGCTGAAATTTTACATGGAGACTTCTGACATGTTATCCTACCTTGGGTTAAAATTTCAAGTCAATCGGAGTTTAGAAGGACATCTCAATACGGGTCAATAAAGGTTGTACGAAATTTGTTATTTACTTCCTTTTGACTTGTGTACTTTCTATTTGACTAGGATTGTTTTTCTAAAAGGATGTGATAACTTATTTTAGAAATATAATAATTCTACAAAGATCTTTAATGAGCTGCAACATAGTTTTCAAGTATAGCAAGGATTCATAATTATTTCAGAATCCTTTTCTTACAAGGATTCCTTATTCATCCTAGCTACAAAATGAAAGAAGACTTCAGAATAAATTTTACCTTCAGATCAGATTTTCTAGTCTATTTGGGACTTTTTAATTTTGACAAATATGATTATAGCATATTTAAGATGGTAATTTTCAGATTTTTATTATTTTTGTTATTTTCTTCTAACTCTTTGGATTATAATTACTTTTTTGGGTCAATTGTAAGTGAGCTTCATATAAGTCCACCTAAGGGGGGTCCATTAGAGTTTCTTTAAGTCTAGAGTCAGTATAAATAGAGGCATAACCAAACATGTAAGGTTAGACAATTCATATTAATAAAAGTTCTTGTTTGCCATACATTGTGTGTGTGTGTGTATGTATTGGTGAGATAATCTCCCTTCCATGGTTCTCTAATGAACTAAAAAATAACTTATCAAAGAACAACTATCTTCGTGGTGTCATCCTTATACTTCTCGTTCGTGAATCAATATTCATTGGGTGAGGGTTTTTTGTTTTCAATAGTGCTGGTGTCTAGATACAAGTTATTTTTTGTGTCACTCCTATCAAACCTGATTTACTTGGCTATCCGGGAATTGGTGTCTTTGCATATGAGTTGCGTGATCATGAGGTTCACATCACCTTTTGTTTTTTACTAGAGGTCAAGGTTTTATCAAACTTGATTTTTAACCTTTTGGATTGTTACTTACTTCAGTGAGAGTTGCTTAACCATGTGATTAAGAGGTCCGCATAATTTAGTTTCCAACCCACTAGAATTGAAATAAAATTCCTTTTGTAACTTCAAATATAGCCCAAACAATATATATGGATCTAGTTTGATATATTTACTATTTGTTAAATCAAATAATCAAAATCATCTCAATCAATTTTTTCTGGATGCTCTTAATGTCAAATCTTATGAGAGACCCAATGGTTACTCTAATTTATCCTTTGGTAATATTTGGTCTTTTGCATCACTCCCCTTGCTTTTAAACCCTGTTTTGGGTTGCAATAATTTGCTTAGGAACTGGCGGTCTGATAACCACATTTTGAAAACGTGAGATCTCCTTCGACCTGAATCTGAATTGGAACGGAATTGCGAAGCACGTATAAACCTTGTTTGCATTATCCCTATGCTGTGAGATGATATCTTCGGATTATTTTGAGAACATGCATCTTGTTCATGTTCCAAGTAACAAGATACCATTGCAGTCTCTGAAGATCCTGTGATTGATTGAGAAAACATGGAGAAAGAAATGTATATTTCTTAATACGTTTGTCTATCGTTTACATTGGCCACTCATCAAGAGAAAAGGGAAAAGGAAATTTTATTTTCGCAATATATTTATTTTCTCATACCTTGTGTCCTGTGTGAAAGAAATCCTTGAATGAAATAGAATACAAATCAAGTTTCGGTAAATATAGAATGGTAACTTTGCATACTAAATAAAATAAATAAAAAAATGAAATACGGTTAGAATAAATTACCTCAATTTCCTGGAAGTTCATTACATTTGTAAGTATAACTACAAATACTCAGAATTTCAGAATAAGAGAAGTTAATTTTTCTTGTTTTCCTATTTTCAATTATTATTTACTTACCGACATTACTTGTTCCGCCCCTTGCCCAATCTGTGGAATGAAGTTGGCTTCCTGGAAAGCTGAGAGTATCCAGAGAAACCTAAGAAGCCAGGTGAAGGCGAACAGCCGGATTTAAAAAGGCATTAGAACCCACATCATTGAATATGGCAAGAAAAGAGACGCGGTAGGATCGAAGTGGAGTTGTAATCTGTACTAACATATGAGTTGGTGATGCGGTAAAAGTAACAGAGAGACGTGTTTATTCTACTTCATGTTTTAAAAATATAAAAATTATTTTTAAGATAAATTTAGTTTATATTTTTCTTTTTAACCAAACATATTTTATTTTTTTTTATGTTTTTTTCTATCCTAGACGCTGACCAAACACAAGTAATTTCTAAAAAAGCAAAAGTAGAAATTTCAAAAGTTTTGTTTTGAGTCTAATTCAAAGAAATCTCAAAAGTTTTGTTTCGAGTGTCAAATTCTTACCTTGTGAGATACATAGGTCTGGTGATAATCCGATTTGAAATCTCATGAGGAACATAGACAAATTACTCATAAACTTGTTGCACCATATTACATCAAACTAGAAACCAACTCTTTGGTCTCCCATTTTTTTTACTATACCGTGTGCATGGAATATGACGGAAGATTGGTTATGCAAGCGCAGGAAGATCTAATGGATATCTTCATTTAACGTTTAAAATATTTTGAAATGTTCGTCGAGATTTCATTATTAAAATTTTGACATTTCAATCAATAATGTTAACATAAGAGATTCTTCATTAGACTATTTGATTAAGGATTTTAAATGAAAAAAAAATATTGAGGACAAATTTAGCTTTTGCCATAAAATCTCAAGACAATTAAAATGGTTCCAGCATCCCTTATGTTCCGACGTCCGAGTCATAAAATCCAAACTCCAATAACATGCTCGCCCTAATTCTAAAGCAATAAATGGAATGCAGAAATAAGCTCAACCATATTTTTCATGAACTCAGCATTTCTGCAGCTGCTTCAGGTTTAACAATATCGCAGCAGCATCCAAATCTATGTGGATTCCATGATTCTGACTTCTGATTGCCAATAGACAATGCATGGAACCTTAAATACTTTACGCAAAAAGCAAGAGAAATCTGTACACTCCTTGAACAAGCATGGTTTTAGCACATATGCCTCAACTCAAGAAAACCTGTTCACACTCTAAAACAACAGCATATTAACAACTTCAAAAATTTTACTCTATTATGCATAAAGTGGGGATGCCGAAGGCCTGGGATAAGCAATCTGTCCACCATTGGCACCCCCACGAACTTTTAAATTGTGCTCTTTACGGGAAAATTTTGGTATGTCCTTTACTTGTTCTTGAAGCTGCTCTAACACCATTACCACCTTATCCATATTTGGCCTGAACTTCGGTTCCACAGCTAAGCATTGTAATGCAAGGTTAGCAAGCTTTTGGGCCCGATTTGGTACATACTGGCCTTCAAGACGTGTATCCAGAACATGGAAAACTCTACGCTTGTTTGTCAGGTAAGGTTTGGCCCATTCCACCAGGTTGTGCTGACCAGATGGCCGGTTCTTGTCTATAGCCCGTCGACCAGATAGCATTTCCAGAAGTACAACTCCAAAGCTGTATACATCGCTCTTTGGAGTCAAATGACCTCAATTAAAAAAAAAAGAAGAGAAGTAATTAATGATAAGATAAAAAAAAAGAAAGATAATTCTGATGTATCATCATAATAGCAGAAGAATTGCCGCAGAATAAAGAGATAGAATCAGCAGTGCCAGAATACAGGATTGCTTGCTTTAAAAAATGAAACGAGTGCATACATAAAAGATACAAATAAGCCACAAACAGAAAATAGTACCTGTGGCTAAATACTCTGGTGCTGCATATCCATGGGTTCCCATCACCCTAGTAGATACATGACTATTATCGCCAGTTGGTCCATCCCTGGCTAAACCGAAATCAGAAAGCTTTGCATTGTAGTTCTGCAAATATAGAGCAAAAGAGGCAGCTCAAAACCTGAGTCCGAATGAAGCCCAAGTCTCCACAGATTTAGCTACATTACCATAAGATATATATGTATATAAGAAAAGATAAGAGAAATTATAAGAAGATGCTAGTCAGGTACAAACCGAATCAAGCAGGATGTTAGAAGTCTTGAAGTCACGATATATAACTTTTGTGTCAGCACTGTGAAGAAAGGCAAGCCCCCTTGCAGCACCAAGTGCAACTTTCATTCGAATGTTCCAGGAAAGTGGCTGGAAGTGAGACCCTCCTGTTTGCAATTTATTTAATAATTCAACAACATATAACAAACAGGGTGCAGTGGGTATGGGATTATGGTGCTCTTCACAAATAAGAGATGCCAAGAAAGCCTGTTAATAAAAGAACATGAGTAACTCACTCCTGAATAAATGGTTTTCCATGCTGCCACGGGGCATGAACTCATAAACCAGAAGACGATGGTCATCCTCTAAGCAGAAACCAATCAACTTAACAAGATTAGGGTGTTGAAATTGCCCAAGATAGTTGATTTCTGCCTACATGTCCAAAGGCATGACATGAGTCAATTTTTTGCTCACAGCAGCGTTTTCAAACATTTCAGGTAAGTAAAAGGCACTATTTCACAAAATATTAAAATGGACATCAGGCACGAGGATACGTTTCTTATATTATCAAAACAGCAGAAACTAACACTGGCTTCACCAATATCATCAAATAGCCAAAATGGGCAACTGGAGACCTATCTTTCTACCATAGAAATCTATGGCCTGTAGGCATAGATATCCTACAAATATCTAAGGAATGATAAAGAAAACTGATCACCAAAAACTAGTAAGAAGTTAAGAGACGAAAATATATCACTGACCAGCCATTCCCTGTGACCCTGGAACCCTTCTTGGTTTAGCCTCTTCAAAGCAATCACCATACCGGTGCCTGGTCTGGTAGCTGCAAGTGAGTGTTCATCAACCCAGCCTTTAAAAACTGACCCAAAACCACCTTCTCCTAATACACTGTCTGGTCGGAAATTTCTAGTGGCAGTCTTCAGCTCACCGAAGGTAAAGGTCTTTAAATTCGAAGACTCCAAGATTTCACCCTCACTCCGAGGTGTTTGGGGTACAGAAACTATCGACACTTTGCTACTAGAACTACTCAAAGTTTTCCCATTTCTGCTTCCGCATTTTGAACTCAAACCTGCAGACAAAAAAATAAATAAATAAAACATGTTCTACACTGAATTGCTAAAATTGTGATAAACCATTTTTAAGTTCACCAGGAATATAACAAGTAGAGGCAATGAAGAATTAACATGTTTTTAACAAAGCATTTTTAATATTATATTTGTTAATATCCATCCCATGGTAATTGTTTATTTTTTTAACAGAACATTTTACAATTTTTTATAACTATTCATGGAATATTACTTATCTAAACAAGTTTATTTGGAAAACAAATGCCAAAGAAAGAACCAAAAAAAAAAAGCTTTGAAGATTGAACTTGAATGTCAAAAACCCATTTTGCCTGTGAATATATACATATGCACTTGCTAAATGAAGATAATACACACAACTAACAGAAAAAAAAGGAAAGAGAGAGAAATAAATCCAGATCAAGCATTGAATAAGAAATACAACGTACTATAAAAAGCAAAGGAAAGAAAAGAAAGGGAGGTAGGTACCCGTATTAGAACAAGTATAGGACTTGATTCGATTGCTCCAACAAAGTCCCATCAAAACGAAATCAATCAAAGAAAGAAATCAATTTTTTCGGCTTAAAGATGGATGGATGAAACATTGAAAGACCAGAAATATGAGCTCAGGCCCCAGGCAGGCAGGATGGTTATATTCACCTTTTGGGATTTTGGAATGCGAATAGATCGAGCAAGGAAAAGGGCGTCTATTTGTGCTGGGGTTGATGATCATTATTTTTATTATTATTAGACTCTCTGCATTCTCAGACGCCAAACCATGGATAGATGGTTGACTAGCTTTTTACCGTTTTAACTCTTTTCTTATTTTTATTAAACCAGAAAAAAAAAAAAAAAAAAACTCATGAAAAAACCTAAACGTAAAAATAAACTTTAAAAAACATTCGTTTTGGTTGGATGTCAGTTTTTAAAGACTGAACTAAACTGTTCGGGAAATTACTAAAATGCCGGGGTCCTATAAATTAAAAAAATTTGCTCATAACCACAGCCATTAGCAAACCAGCCGCGTCCCTCCCTTCCTAAGCTCACAAAAGTTCATAAAAAAACAAAAAGTTCATATCCACTCACCCTCTCAATCTCTCAAATCTAAATCAACCTCTCTGTCTCTAAATCAAAGCTGTTCCTCCAAGTTCTCTGCTTCTCTCAATCTCTCAGTCTTTTCTTCTCCCACAGTCCCACTTCTTTCTACTCTGGGGTTGTGTTGTCTTTAGTGTTGTTTCTTTCATGCTGAAGCACGTTGGATTAATTGCCATGTTGTGCTGCTACATGTCTCTGCATAAGCTTCAATTAATTCCATGGTGCGACATATACCCTACATGCTGATTATTGGGACTTTCTAAAATAAATGATAGGAATAATTGAAACCCAGACTCGCCCACCTGATTAATTAATGAAGTTATAAATCCCAACAGAAATTCAAGGTAAGGAGTTATTATAATAATATCACCCTTATTTTCTTTCAATAAAAAGTTATGTTTTTTCCTTTTAAATATACCTTTTTAATTTCCATTAAATTTCTTAATTTATTTATAAATCATTCATGTGGTTTAATAAAGATTTGACATCCATCTCTAAAAAATAATTGTTAAATTTATTTAATAATTCAAATCCAATCAAAACTTTTGGTTTTAGCAAAATTTTAAAAGAAAATTTGTTAATTTATTTTGAAATCATTTTTACAATTATAAGGCATATATGTTGATCCCTAAATTAGGAGACTCGTAGGGTAAATTAAAAGTTTAAATTTAATGATAATATGATAAATTCATTGTCTTAATAAAAATCATTTTAAAATAATGAATTAAGACTACATTGGTTGGTATATTTAAGAGATGGTAAGAATAAACTTGAATTTAATAATATGAAAAATTATTGTCTTGTTAAAGTTATTTTAAAAGAACACACTAAGACTACATCGATACTTGAAATTAAAAGACACATCAGACTAAACTTTAATTTATGAATTTCTAGTCAAAACTTCTAATAAAAACCTGATACAATCCAAAAAAGATTAAGCAATGAAATTTGAATTCTATCATAATTATGTATACTGTCTAGTTTTATAGCAATAATCATAATTCTTAATCCAACTATTGGATTAAGCTGAAAATTTTACCTTTAGTTTTCCGAAATATTGTTCGATATTAGAATAAAAGTTTAGGTTAATCAAAGTTCGAGAAGACCTTACGATATAGGTCAGAATAGATTATATGAATTTTGTTATTTACTTCCTTTTAACTTGTGAAGTTTCTTTTTAGCAAGGATTCTTTTTCTACAAAGATGTGTGATGTGGACCAACCCAAAAACACTAACAAAGACCTATTACATATTCCAAATGTTTCAATGACTTGGTCAAAAACAAAGACATTGAAAGAAGCATTGAATCCATTGGTTTTAAAAGTGCATTTTTATCATGGTTTTATATCATCATTTGAGGGGTGTGATTAGTACTTAAAAGTGCATTTTTATCATGGTTTTATATCATCATTTTGCACGTGAAGTATCAATAACTCCTTAACCAAAGCATATTTTATAATAATATATCTAATAATATAAGATACATTTAATTTGTGGTAAATGTCTATTTTTAATGCAGGCCTATCACATAAATGAAAGGATTGATTGATGACTTGAAGAACTTAAATTGCAAGGATAAAGAGATGGCCAAACTTAGAAAAGAGATGTCGGTGCAATCCAAACCGGAACACTGTTCGGTAAATGGGTCATATCTGGAGCTATATATCTCAGATTTAGGTCAAATTTATATGGATGGAAAGGTAAGACATAGGCCTACAACTTTCATATGGAGCCCAAGATCTAAAAAGGCCATTATCAAGTCCAAATTGTAGCAACAACAAAGAAGCCCGAATCTGTCTTCCAGCCCGAGCACTGTTCGGTATTTTGGCCATATCTGGAGTTCTAGAAGTCCAAATGAGCTGAAATTTTTACACAAGAAAGCTGAGACAATTGCCTACAACTTTCATGTTTGCAACTGGCTCCAGTTTTGACGTTATCAATGACGTTTTGGGCAGACAAGAGAAGATAAGGATTGTCACCAAGTCAAAAGTTGGTCACCCACTTATCAATTAGTCATCAAATCAATAGTTCCCATTTTTGGCCTATAAAAGGAGGCATTTGCCATGCATTTAGGCATCTTGGTGTTCAGATCAAGATCATGCTCTTCCTTTCTCTCTTTGTATTTTTTATGCTTTGTTTTCATTAATATTAAGTTTATGCCTTTCATTTCCTTTCCTTTACTTAGTTAACTTTTATGTTCTTATTTTGTTTATCTATTTTGCTTTCTTTCATTATGTCTAGCTAAGTTAATTATGTCAAGGTGAAAAGGTTACACTAATGGTGTAAGAATAAGTATAATGTAAACTTAATATGGACTTTAATGTTTGATACTAACATGTTTTATATTTGCTATCTTGTTCACTCTTTAATACTTTGCTTGTTAAATGACTAATCTTGATTTATGTTGTATAACACTTGGTACAACAAATGCTTGGCACTTTCATAGCCCATAATGTATGGTATAACCGACACCTGAGCTATGAAAGGAACTTGATTTGTTGTTAACATAAGTTATAATCATGAATGCTTGACGAGATTTACAAGTATTAGCATTAATTGAATAAGATGACTAATGTAATCATGTTAACAATATATAATCTGATTGGAACCTCCTTTGTGTGTGGTTTCCAATTCAATAATAAGAGTTTATACTATACTTGTTTGATATACCATTAGTGGAACCTCTAACCTTGACATTTGTTATTATCATTGTTTAATCGTTACATTAATATTCCATCTCAAAGTTCTCATCATCTTCTTCTTCTTCTCTTTCTTTATTATTATTATTATTACTACTACTACTACTACTACTACTACTACTACTACTACTACTACTACTACTACTACTACTACTACTACTACTACTACTACTACTACTACTACTACTACTACTACTACTACTACTACTACTACTACTACTACTACTACTACTACTACTACTACTACTACTACTACTACTACTACTACTACTAAGTTTTTAAAGAAGTTTTTTCCATCTCATAGAACAAACTCTTTCAAAAGACAAATCACTACTTTCACTCAAAAACCAGGAGAAACATTTTACCAATGTTGGGATAGGTATCGAGACTTGCTTAGTACTTGCCCTCATCATGGTTTTGAAACATGGAGATTGGTTTCACATTTCTATGAAGGGTTAACACCTAAAGATAGGCAAATGGTTGAATTGATGTGCAATGGAACTTTTGAAGATAAAGACCCTGATGAAGCAATGGAGTACTTAGACTTGTTAGCTGAAAATGCTCAAAATTGGGACACCGCGGGTACTTATGAGGCACCGAGTAAAACTCAACCTCATACATCTAGTGGAGGTATGTACAACCTTAGGGAAGATCATGACCTTCAAGCCAAGTTTGCATCTTTAGCTAGAAAAGTCGAGGCACTAGAATTGAAAAAGAGTGGTCAATTAAAATCTGTTGAAAACATTGTGTGTCAAATCTGTGAAACAAATGAACACTCAACCAACGATTGTCCAACCTTGCCTTCTTTTAAAGAATGTCTCCATGAACAAGCCCATGCTTTAAACAGTTTTCAAAGGGCCAACCACAACCCATACTCCCAAACATACAACCCTGGTTGGAGGAATCACCCAAATTTCAGTTGGAAGAGTGAGAACAACAATGCACAAACTTCACAACCACCGTTTCAAGCACACCATAATTTCCAAAATTATCATGGATATGCACCTCCTTATGCTCCACCTCCTACAAGAAATTTTGAGGAAACTTTGTATGCATTCATTGAAAAGCAAGAGACAATCAACACTCAACTTGCTCAAAGCATAACAGATTTTAAAGATACTCTTGCAAAATTCACATCTGCTCTCAGTTTCCAAGAGAAAGGTAAGTTTCCATCTCAACCACAACAAAATCCTAAGGGGCAATACAATGCAAATGCAAGTAGTTATGGAAGTCAACACATGGATCAAGTCAAATCAGTCACTACTCTACGCAGTGGTAAGGTTATTGAAAAACCCTCTCTTGAACCTTATGAGAAAGATGATGAGTCAATTTCTAAGGGAAAGGAAGGGGTTGAATCTGAAAATTGCAAAGAAACGACTGATTCTCTGCCAGCACTTTCATTTTCTCATGCCATGACCAATCAGGAAGAAATCGAGGATGAAAAAGGCATCGAAAAGGTTGATGCGAATCTTTTATCAAAAGTGACAACAGATTCGACACCCGACATCACACCAATCAATTATTACTTTCCTGATGAATCTCTACTTTCTCTTAGTTCAATGCCTTGGTTTGCTAAACATATTAATTTTCTTACTTCAGGATTTTGGCCAGTTCATTGGAATACCGAAGACAAAAGAAAATTTTCGAGCAATGTGCAAAATTTTTATTGGGATGACCCTTACTTATTCAATTATTGTCATGATCAAATATTTCAAAGATGCATTCCCGATAATGAGGTAAGTAATTTCATTAAATTTTATCACTCTAAGGCATGTGGGGATCATTTCCTGTCAAAAAAGAGGATTGTAGAAATCTTACAGAGTGGATTTTACTAGCCCACCATATTCAAGGAGTCAGATGCATTTTGTAAAAACTGTGAAAATTGTCAAAACATGGGATTTATTTCAAAACATAGAGAGTCTTTAGATAATCTTCTATTGACTCTTAAGTCTCATCATAGTCGAGATAAGCATCGTGTAATTCATGACTTATAAACCCATTTTCATAAAGAACATATTTGAATGATCTTGTAGATAAAGGTTGATTATTTTGTTTTTCTCATATTTTTTTTTATGTTTCTTTTTGAGTGATTTTTGCTAGTTTCTCTCACCCCGGTCAAATGGCGGACAACGGTACTCCGTGACTTAAGTCGGTTCTTTCAGTTTCCCATAATAACTGATATCTGTGGATATATCTGTGCAATTCTTTGAATCTCTCTTCCAATTCTCATTTGAAAATGGACACTAATCTTGAAAAATTGAAAAAGTATTTTCTCGCTCTACCTCAGAATGCGATTACAAAAATTTACCGTGCTAGATGTGCAAGATTGAGATTGTTAATGAATCATGGAATTCCTGAAGATATTCGCTGGTTGATTGAAGCAAAGGTCCGATTATCAGGTGAGTCCTCTAACTTCTTCATTTCACACATGCCTTGAACAGGTAAAAGCACTTTTGCAAAGAAGCGTCGTGCAAAACAACTGGATGTCTGTCATCGATGTGCTAGATGGACTTGTAATACACAATGTCGTTCTTTAGGAATGGTATCTATAAACCGTGAAGATAAAATACAATTCATTAAGGATGGCCTGAGTAAGGAGTCTTTAGATAATCTTCTATTGACTCTTGAGACGCATCCTAGTGGAGATGTGCATCGTGTAATTCATGATTTATGGCCATTATTTCATAAAGAACATGATCGACTTAGTCTTGGGAATCTGACTAAAAAAGACCCTGTTTGCCAGTTTTTAAGAAAACTGGATGGGAAGCCTATCCCCGACCCATAGAGGGCGTTTAAGCCGTTCTTGGACGTAAAACCAAGGGAAGATGTGAGCCACAATCACAACTACCTGTACATACACATGCTTTTTTTTTCTTTTTTTTTCAAAAGTAAATAAATAAATAAATAAAAAGAGAGAGAGAGTGTGTGAGACTCCAGCTGGCCTACATATAGGTGTTATGATTGCCTTTCTAATTCCTCATCTATAAAACCCTCTTTTCCTTCCTTTCATTTCTACTCAACCCATACATTCAACAAATACAGAAGTGTGTAGAAATGGCAAGTTCCTCAAGTCATCAAATAAGAAATATTTGTGTTTTCGGTGGATCTAGTCCTGGGAAAGAAAAGGAGTTTCTAGAATCAGCAAATCATCTTGGTCAGGTGCTAGCTGAGAGAAAGATTCATTTAGTGTATGGGGGAGGCAGTCTTGGGTTAATGGGAGGCATGTCAATAGCTGCATTTTTAGGAGGTAGTCAAGTTTTGGGGGTCGTCCCTGAAGCTTTGGCACAAGGGGACATCATTGGAAAAACAATTGGAGAGGAACTTCAGGTCTCCACAATGTCGGCTCGAATGAATGCAATGTTTAACCATGCTGATGCTTTCATTGCTTTACCAGGTGGTCTAGGCACATTGGAAGAGATCTTTCATATTTCCTCTTGGGCTCAATTGCACATTCACCATAAACCCATAGGTTTGTTAAATGTTAATGGTTATTATGATAAGTTGTTGTCTTTTCTTGATCATGCTGTGGAACAGGAATTCCTAACATCTTCTGCACGACAAATCATAATCTCTGCTGCTACTGCTGAACAATTGATTGACCAACTACAATCTTTCATTCCTGTGATTGATCCTTCCATGAGTCGCATAAATTGGTCATCTAAGGAAAGCCGTAAAAAGCTTAGATTGGATTTGAGCCTTCATTTGTGAATTTTTATGTCTTTTGGTTTTATTATTGTGTTTTGTTATTTCTTATTTTTGTTTCAGTGTGTTTCAGGTTTTGTCAGTGTTTGTTATTTCAGGTGATATCTTCTATACTCTATCTTTCTACCTTAGAACATTGAGGACAATGTCTCGTTTTGGTTGGGGGGAGAGGGTAGTAGTTGATAAAAAAAAAAAATTGTTTTTCATTTCATAAAGCATGTGCATAATTGTTGTTACTAGGATGGCAGAGTAAAGGAGTTCTTTTGTTAAAGTAACTCTTGAGACGCATCTTAGTAACCATTCTTAACAAGGTCTATTATAATACTTCCTGAAATATTCAGGTTTACAAACTCTCGTATTGTTACCACTTAATTCTGCTCATATACTTATTTAACATGTATTTTTAAACCTTAATTTACACACACACACACTTTAACATATGATTGTGGGTTGCATATTGGATTATTACATTATTTATGTTCTTTTGTTAAAGGTAACAACTAAGGGAAAGGGATTGTATATAATTAAAAAAAAACATGAAAAAAAAAAGAAAAAAAAAATGATGATAATAAAAATGTAGATAAGTTTGATTTCGTAGCCTCCCTAACCTAAGCAATTAAGCCCGAAGGGGTGTTTTAACACCTAATCCCCTAAAGTCAACTGACTTGGGAGCTATTGGTCCAACGCTTGTTACATGGGTTGAGGAGAAAAGCTTAAGGGAATCAAACATTGCACTATCTACATATCAGTATCTGCGACCCTAGTTACTAAGCTCGTAGGGGTGTCTTAACACCTAATGCCCTAAGACCAACTGGTCTAGGAGTCATTAGCTGAAAGCTCGTTACATGGGTTAAAGATGCATGATGTTTTTAAAGTATATGTATATAGAGTTAAAAAAAAAAGAAAAAAAAAAGAAAAAAAAAGACAAAAATAGTAATCCCAACCCAAGGAAGTTAACCTTAAACATTAGAACAAAAATTTTGTTTTCTTCCAAGAAAAGCCCCATAATTATGTGTTGATACATTGAGCACAAAAGAAAGGTTTATTAATATCTTGTTAAGAGGTATTGAGCAGATATATAAATTTAATGAGAGTTTGTTTATCTGGATAGATTAATGAAAGTTAAATGATGAATACCTTGCTTTGTGAAATTTGCAAATTGTTTTAACACTTTGATTACTAGGGACTAGTAATAAGCTGGTTGGGGGGTGTGATTAGTACTTAAAAGTGCATTTTTATCATGGTTTTATATCATCATTTTGCACTTGAAGTATCAATAACTCCTTAACTAAAATATGTTTTATAATAATGTATCTAATAATATAAGATACCTATAATTTGTGGTAAATGTTTATTTTTAATGCAGGTCTATCACATAAATGAAAGGATTGATTGATGACTTGAAGAACTTAAATTGCATGGATA
>NW_011508587.1:0-685 GCF_000495115.2 Populus euphratica
TAACATAAACAAACTAAATTAAAAGAAAAAAATTAATTAAAAAAAAATAAAAACAAACAAAAGGCATTAGCCTTTTCACTGTGAACTACACTATACAATCCACAGTCAAAGGTATAAAAATGACAAAAAAAAAATAAAGGCATTGGTCGATAACTAAATAGAAAAAAATTAATATTAATGAACTAAATTAAATAAAAAAATATTAATTAAAAAGAAAAAATAAAAGGAAAAAAACTAGAAGAAGAAAAAAAATTAATAAAGAAAAAGGAAAAAAAATTATATTAACTAGGTCAACCCGTCAAACCTGAGATCCGTGTCATAAAAGTCTGATAACTAAATAAAAAAAATCAAGATCAACAAACTAAATTAAAAAGAAAATTAATAAAAAAAAAAGAAGAAGAAGGTTTCAGTCTTTTTACCGTGGACTGAATTATGCAGTCCACAATGAAAAGGCATAAAAGGAAAAAAGAAAAAGAAAACAAATAACTAAAGGCATCAGCCTTTTAACTGTGGACTGCATATAATATTAAAAGAAAAAATTAAAAGGAAAAAACTAATGAAGAAAAAAAATCTAAATTAACTGTGGGTTAACCCGCCAAATCAGGTTAACCCGTCAAATTTGGAATTCATGTCATGAATATATGATAACTAAATAGAAAAAAGATTTAAAATTAATGAAGTAAAT
>NW_011508591.1:0-684 GCF_000495115.2 Populus euphratica
GTTTAGGGCTTTGTAATTAATTTAGTAAAATGATGATGTGCCGGTTGATTTTGTGAGCATGGCTGTTGCATAGACAGGAAGTTGCTTTTTAAGTTAATTTTTATTTAAGAATATATTAAAATAATATTTATTTATTTTTTAATTTTTTTTTTGAATATTAAAATAATTTTTAAAAAAAATATAAAAAAATTTAGAATAACCTTTCTTTAGTTTGATTTTTATTAAAAAATTAATTAAATTAAATCTTTTTTAAAAAAATAAAATCAATTCAAACAATTAATTTTGATTTGGTTTGATTTAATTTTTTATAATAAAATCAATTCAAACAAGTTTAACTCGGTTTTTTGGTTTGGTTTTGTTTAGTCTTGTTTTTTTTTTTTTTTAGTTTGGTTTTTTTTTGTTTTGTCTTAATTTTTTTGATTTGGATTTTTTTATCTTATTTGACTTAATTTTTTTTAATTTTGATTTGTTTTTTTAGTTTCATGCTTATAAAATATAAATTAAATTAAATTAGTTGATTTTTTTAAAATTTTAATCGATTTAATTGATTTTTTATTATTTTAATTTTAATTTTTTTAAATTTAATTAATTTTTAGTATTTTTTATCCACCTGGTTTCAGAATTCCCTAAAAAAGTCTGATAGCAGTGGAGTTGTTTATGGGCTGATCTTCAGCCTATTTAATG
>NW_011508500.1:0-715 GCF_000495115.2 Populus euphratica
AACGAATGGCCAGTTAGAAAGAGGCATCCAAGTCTTGGAAGACCTATTACGGGCCTCTATGCTAGAATTTGGAGGAAACTAGGAGAAACACATGGCATTGGAGGAGTTCACGTATAACAATAGTCACCAAGCCACAATAGGGATGGCTCCATATGAAGCCTTGTTTGGTAGGAGGTGCAAAACTCCTTTATATTGGGAGGAAATCGGGGACCGAAAGTTATATGGCACGTAATTGGTCTAAGTCACCACGGAGAAAGTGAGAACTATCAGGGATCGCATTAAAGCCATACAAGATAGACAGAAGAAGTATGCTGATGTGAGGAGAAGACCTCTCGAGTTCAGTACGGGGGACCAGGTGTTCCTGAAGGTAGCCTCATAGAAGAACATGTTACGGTTTGGATTGAAAGGGAAGTTAACTCCCCGCTTCATCGAACCCTTCAAAATCTTACAGCGAGTAGGACCAGTAGCCTACAAAGTGGACTTGCCCCCACGATTAGGCAAGGTCCATGATGTGTTCCATGTCTCATTATTAAGAAAGGCTGATATAGACACCGCTCGAATTCTACCCCAGGTTCCAGTAGAAGTCAAGGAAGACTTAACACTGGAATTGAGGCCCATAAAGATACTTGATTAGGAAGTGAAGGAGCTACAAAGCAAAAAGATCCCCATTCTCAGAATCTTATGGTGAAATGCTCAAGTAAAAGAGGAAACTTGG
>NW_011508594.1:0-683 GCF_000495115.2 Populus euphratica
TGATAATTCAAATAAATACGAGTTAATTTAAAAATAACCCTAAAAGAAAAAAAGTGAAAAAAATAGAAAGTATAAGACCCTATAATCTAATAATAATAAAAAAAAAAAACAGTATTACGTTGAGCTAATTTTCAAAACCAACAACTCTAGTTATGAGACCAAGATAACCATATACAAAGACAAAAACAAAAAATCTTGAACAAAATTATTAACCATCATAAAATAAAATAAAAAATAAATAGTAATCAAAATAATGAAAATCAAATTTGATAAGAGATGAAATTGCTAGAAAACAATTAATTAAGAAAATAACTCAAAATAAAAGGATTTGTAATCATAAAAATAATGATCAAATTAAAAAAAATCAAATTATTAGGGATTAAGTCAAAAAATAAAATCCAATTAGAAAAAAATTAAAAGCAAAATAAATAATAATAAAAAAATAATAATTAAATTTGATAAAAAAATTTAAAAATTAAATGTCAAGAAATAAAATTAAAAAACAAATATATAAAACTCAATACAATTAAAACATTGAGGACTACTCTATAATTTTGTAAGACCACTGCATTTTTTGAGATGGAAGGGAGAAAAAAAATTAGGAGAGAAATAAATTGTCATTAAAGCTTCGACATATCACAAGGACTGAAATGTGTCAACCCATCATATAGAAGGTGGCGTCA
>NW_011508514.1:0-711 GCF_000495115.2 Populus euphratica
TTCTTTTATCTAACTTTTTTAATTAGGATTTGTCTTTTCTTTTTCTTTTGTTCTCTTCCTACACATGCATGAGAGTTTGGTCACATACATTAAGTGATAGACTTTGTAGGGTATTCTCATCATTTTCAGAAAATATGGCCGAAGAAGATAATCAATCACTTCATAATGAGAATAATGAGAATAACCGTGCTAGAACACTTAGAGACCACATGAATCCCACAAGAACAAGTGCACCATCATGCATAGTTTTTCCTCCTGATGCATCTCATTTTAATTTTAAACCAGGTATTATTCAACTTTTACCTTCTTTTCATGGTTTAGAATTGGAAAATCCATACTTGCATTTAAGGAAATTTGAAGAGGTCTGCAATACATATAATAACTTAAATTGTAGCATGAGCACCATCAGATTAAAGCTTTTTCCTTTTTCATTAAAAGATAAAGCTAAAACATGGCTACAAAATTTAAGACCAGGATCCATTCGTGCTTGGGATGAAATGCAACAACAGTTTTTAAAGAAGTTTTTTCCATCTCACAAAACAAACTTTTTCAAAAGACAAATCATCATTTTCAGTTAAAAATCAAGAGAAATATTTTACCAACATTGGGAGGGGTATCGAGATTTGCTTAATACTTGCCCTCATCATGGTTTTGAAACATGGAGATTGATTTCATATTTTTATGAAGGGTTAACACCTAAAGATGGACAAA
>NW_011508595.1:0-683 GCF_000495115.2 Populus euphratica
CACATATTTCAAAAGAATTTTGAAATAAAAATATACTCACCTCTTCTATCAGATAAGAGCATACTCACCTTTTCTATCAAATCTAACTCAGTTTAATTTTTTTTTATTTAGGTAATTTTCTACTTATACTTTATATAATAATAACATGTTATAAGATCCATTTTTATTTCTAAATAGGTCAAGTTTTGTATATCTTAACAAATCTAGTTTGTTTTAAATCTTCTTAGTTTGTGTACATTAAGCTAAGTAATTCAATTTCTCTTTTAATAGATGCACATATTGTTTTAGTAATTTTAGCTTCTACACAGGGGCGGAGCTGGGATAATTTAATGGGGAGGGCCGAAACTAATATAATAAGGTATAATTTTTTATATGTAAACTATATTAATATATAAAAATAAAATTAACATATTAAAAAAGTTGATATATAAAAGCAAATTGAATATAAAAAATGAGATTATTGGTTTTTAAAGAAAAAAACTGGAATTAAAACTAAATATGTGTTTTTTAAAGAACTTAATTTAGCTAGAAAAATAGTATCAAATTATATATTAGACCTAATGATAATAAAGTAAATGTGAGAAAAAATTTAATAATTTTAATGATTATACTAAAAATAAAATATAAAAAAATTCAAGTATAAAAAAACAAATCCATAAAGTATATCCAATTTATTAAAAAAA
>NW_011508593.1:0-683 GCF_000495115.2 Populus euphratica
GAGTATCCATTCTGTTAAAGAGTGAGCAGCGACACCCTAATATTGCTCCGCGATACTGGGGAGATGTTATATTTGTAGAGGATAGGGGCATTGAGGCTGTTACTATTATGGGGACACGAGTTATATTAAGAATGATTGTCCCCGTAGAACTACCAAGGAAGCCCATGGTTAGAGGACTGAGGTTCAGAGCCAACAACAATTAGTTACAGTCGATCGTCATATTAAGCCTACCTAGTTAGGGACGAGTGCTACTCAAGGAAGGCCTAAAATTTAGGGGGAAGGACTCAGGGTTGGGTATATCATATGACCGATGAGGATATGGGAGTTGTACTTGATATGGTGGCAGGCACTTTACAATTAGATACAATGTAAGTTTATGCTTTAATTGATCCTGGAGCTAGTCATTCTTTTGTAGCTTATAAAACTATGAATAA
Organism: Populus euphratica; assembly: GCF_000495115.2. Classification (NCBI taxonomy): domain Eukaryota; kingdom Viridiplantae; phylum Streptophyta; class Magnoliopsida; order Malpighiales; family Salicaceae; genus Populus; species Populus euphratica. The sequence goes on from NW_011508593.1 coordinate 435, forward strand.
CTTGCATGTGTTATCTAGTAAGTTAGGTGTACGATTGACGGTTACTACACCTCTAGGAGAGAATATATATATTATAATTTTTATAGAAGGGTAAAACTATATATTGAAGGGTTGAAATTAAGGGTAAATCTTATGCCATTAGAGTTATATGATTTTGACTTGATTCTAGGCATAAATTGGCTAAGTAAAAATAAGGCATAAATGGATTGTTTCACCAAAACGTTGACAATCCAAGGAATAGGTGATAAA
>NW_011508592.1:0-683 GCF_000495115.2 Populus euphratica
TGGATCACATAAATAAAAAATATATCACAATAATTACCTAGAGATTTAGAGAAGTAACAATATTACACTGACACTAATCTAGTAATTAATTAGGAGCTCAATATTGGAATTAATGGTTAAACTTGAAACTTCTAATATAGTATTCATTCACTCAATATAGGAGTTGAAATCATATATAGCGCGTCATTTTATGAATTTAACCGTTTTTTTAATTTACTTAGTTAATTAGGTATCAATTTAGATTGCTAATTAAATTTTTTGGAATATGTTCTCATGAACTACTTGTCTTGATGGATTAGCTCCAAAACTTGAGATCATGAACGTATTCTGAAAAAAGATTCATAAAGAGTTAATCATGAAGTTTAGTTTAATTTATTGATCTTAATTTTTATCTAATTTCTTTATATATAGTTCCTTTAATTATATTTTCTAAATTTATTTTTTTAATTAGTTAATGAATAAATCAATAAAAAAATATTTTATCAAAACTGACGAATCAATAAAGAGTTTATTTTTAACGGAAATAATGATATTTTCCTAAGAAAAGTTTTTATGGTAATGAAAATTATAAAAAAAACATTTGCATTGCAAGTTGAGAGCCTAATTTCAAATTAGTTTAGCTAACCACCGAACAAAGACAGTTTCCTCACGTTATGATATTTGGTAGGAATTTAAACTAGTAA
>NW_011508598.1:0-682 GCF_000495115.2 Populus euphratica
AAAATTTTAATGAAAATTTTTACCCTATGATAATTGGTATCATAACTTAGTTGGTTTTGATATTTTTTATTCTAAGTTTTATATGCCAATAGAAATTATTCAGGAGAGACTATATTTTGAAAAATCTTACTGATTCTATTACAGAAGATGAAGATCATTCCATCAATGGCAAACTTGAGCTCACTATTAAAATGGCGAAAAAGGTTGGTGGGTAGCATGTGAAACTTGTGGCAAACATGGGTCATAAGTTGTAGGGTTTTAAAAATTATGTTTTTGCCTTAAAAAAGTCATTGGCAAACACTATAAGCAGTAATGGCGCTTCTAAGTCGAAGTTGTCAAAGCCGAAGACTTTTGATGGTGTGTAGAATTCCAAGGAACTAGAGAACTTTCTATGGGATATGAAATAATATTTTAGTGTTGCGAAGATTGATAGAGGTGAACAAATGAATATCATTATCAAATTATTTAGTTAATATAGTTAATTAATACATGTTGTTAGGTTGTTATTATTATTTTATATAAGTTTAATATAAGTAATGAATAATCATTCATGAATGTATAGAAATTCACCCTCAAAGATTGCAGATAATGGATTATTGTAATGTGATTAAAGATTATATTAATACGCATTATCTAACTTAAGAAATATTAGTGGAGGAGGTATTAGATATTCATGCAAGAA
>NW_011508596.1:0-682 GCF_000495115.2 Populus euphratica
AACTTTTGTCTCCTTACTCTTACCTATAAATAAGCTAGATCTCCAAGTTTATTTTGCACATCAAGATAGAAAGAAGAAGAGGAGAGTGAAGAGAGAGTAATCTCATAAAATTATAAGGTATTTATCAGAGAGTAAGTGAGATGTCTCCTAGTAATAGAGAGATTTTTAATTATTCTTCTATTATTTGAGAGAGGTTATATTTCCTACATTACTTAATAAAATTATTTTATACTTGCCTGTGGTCGTAGCCTAATTGGATGAACCACGCAAATTCTTGTGTGTCTCATTTCTTATTTTATCTTATTCCTTACCTTTTGTCTTGTCGGGTTTGCATGTTAGTATCCTAACAGTGGTATCAGAGCCTTCCTGGTTGATGTTATTAATACACAAATGTTATTCATGTATACAATTATTATTCACGTCTACAATAATATTCAGTCATACGGTGTTGTTCACATACGTTACTATTGACGTATATAGAAAGTTAATGCAGTGATTAAATATAGTCTAGGAAGTTCAGTCTAGGAAGTTCTATTTAAGGAGATTGAGTTTTAAGCGAGACTGTTTGTGTACCTTCAATCTTTCCTTGGAACTTACTAAGTAAAGTATTATTCATGCGATACTATTTTTGTATACGTTACAGATCTGTGAAACGGTGATAGCTGAATAGATCACGATGAAA
>NW_011500747.1:0-303 GCF_000495115.2 Populus euphratica
TTAAGAATATATGTTAAATGAGTATATGAGTAGAATTAAGTGATAATAATGCGAGAGTTTGTAAACCTGAATATTTCAAGAAGTATTATAATAGACCTTGTTAAGAATAGTTACTAAGATACGTCTGAAGAGTCACTTTAACAAAAGAGTTTCTTTACTCTGCTATACTAGTAATGATAATTTTGCACATGCTTTATGAAATAGAAAACACAGTTACTTAATTATTATTATTTCAACTACTACCCTCACCCTCCAATCAAAACGAGACATTGTCCTCAATGTTCTAAGGTAGAAAGATAAAGT
>NW_011500747.1:424-2203 GCF_000495115.2 Populus euphratica
ACACACTGAAACAAATATAAGAAACAACAAAAGACACAAATATTTTACTATCAATAAAACCAAAAGACACAAGTTTTTACAAACTAAAACTCAAATCATAGTTATGATTGTGGCTCACGTCTTCCCTTAGTTTTACATCCAAGAACAACTTAAACGCTCTGTATGGGTCAGGGATAGGCTTCCCATCTAATTTTCTTAAAAACCAGCAAACAAGGTCTTTTTTAGTTAGATTCCCAAGACTATGTCGAGCATGTTCTTTATGAAATAAAGGCCATAAATCATGAATTGCACGATGCACATCTCCACTAGGATGCGTCTTAAGAGTTAATAGAAGATTATCTAATGACTCCTTACTTAAACCATCCTTAATTAATTGTATTTTATCTTCACAGTTTATAGATATCATTCCTAAAGAACGACATTGTGCATTACAAGTTCATCCAGCACATTGATGATAGACTTTTAGTCGTTTTGCATGACGTTTCTTTGCAAAAGTACTTCTACTTGTTCCAGGCATATGTGAAATGAATGAATTAGAAGACTCACCTGATAATCGGACCTTTTCTTAAATTAGACAGCGAATCTCTTTAGGAATTCCATGGTTCATTAACAACCTCGATCTTGCATACCTAGCTCGGTAAATTTTTAAAATCATATTTTGAAGCAAAGCGGGAAAATACTTTTTCAATTTTTCAAGAGTGTGGTCCATTTTTTAAGATGAGAAGTGGAAAAGAGATGCAAAAAAAAAAGAGAAGGAACAAGGAATTGAAGAAATATATAACATATATTAGTTATCATGGAAAACTGAAAGAATAGACTTAAGAGTCATAGAGTACCGTTATCCGCTATTTAACTAGGGTGAAAGAGATTAGCAAACCAAGAGTTACAAACAAAAAAAACACACAAACAATGTGAGAGAAATAAAATAATCAACCTTTATCTATAGGATCATTCAAACCTGTGCATTCATTTTTACTAGGAAAATTATCAAAGTAAGCTTTCAAACGATGTCCATTTTCCTTAAAATCATTGTCATTATTCTTTGGATTCTCAATATCAAAGGCCCTATAACGATACACATGTTTCTCAATAAAGGGACTGCTCCATATTGATTTTCGCTCCATAGGGAATAAATAGAGTCAAGAATTATATCAACTTTTTGACAATTTGACAATTTTGCAGAATGCATGCGTGTCCTTGAACATGGTGGGCCAATAAAATCCATTTTAAAAGATTATCGCAGCTGTTTTTTTTACGAGAAATGACTCCCACATGCTTCAGAATGACAAAGTTTAATGACACTACTTACCTCATTGTCAGGAATACATCTTTGAAATATTTGATTAGGATAATATTTGAATAAGCTAAGGTCATCCCAATAAAAGTTCTTCACTTCGTTAAAAAACTTTTTTTTGTATTGGCTAGTCCAATGAGCTGGCAAATCTCCTACAGCAAGAAAATTGAGATTTTTGTCATACCAAAGCATTAGACTAAGAGAAAGTAAGGATTCGTCAAGAAAGTAATCATCAATTGGTGTGATGTTAAATGTCGAATCTGTTGTCACTTTTGATAAAAGATCTGCATCAACATTTTCAATGCATTTTTCATCAGTGATTTATTCTTGAGAATAAATCATTTGCAAATCTTCATATTCATCCCATTTATTTTTACTTAAAGTAGATTCAAGTTTATCATAAACTAATTTTTCAATATGATCTACTTCTTGTAAATGATTCATCTTCAAGTTTATCATATTCATCCCATTTATTTTTACTTAAA
>NW_011500747.1:5923-6369 GCF_000495115.2 Populus euphratica
TCTCAAATTTTATAGCCATGTTTTAGCTTAATGTTTTAATGAAAAAGGAAAAAGCTTTAATCTGATGGTGTTCATGCTATAATTTAAGTCATTATAGTTGTTACAGACCTCTTTAAATTCCTTTAAATGCAAATATGGATTTTCTAAATCTAAACCATAAAAAGAAGGAAAAAGTTGAATAATGTCAGGCATAAAATTAAAATGAGATGCATCCAAAGGAAAAACTATGCATGATGTTGCACTTGTTCTTGTGGGATTCATGTGGTCTCTAAATGTTCTAACACAGTTATTCTCATTATGAAGTGATTGATTATCTTCTTCGGCCATATTTTTTGAAACTGATGAGGATATCCTACAAAGTCTACCACTTAATATACGTGACCACACACTCATGCAAGTGTAGGAGTAGAATAAAAAGAAGAAGAAAACAAAAAAATAAAAAAAAA
>NW_011500747.1:6858-38625 GCF_000495115.2 Populus euphratica
AAGAAAATGAAAGGAAATGAAAGGCATAAACTTGATATTAATGAAAGCAAAACTTAAGCATTACAAAAATACAAAGAGAGAAAGCAAGAGCATGATCTTGATCTGGACACCAAGATGCCTAAATGCATGGCAAATGCCTCCTTTTATAAGCCAAAATTAAAAACTATTGATTTGATAACTCATTGATGAGTGGGTGACTAACTCTTGACTTGGTGATAATCCTTATCTTCTCTTGTCTGCCCAAAACATCATTGATAATGTCAGAATTGGAACCACTTGAAATATGAAAATTGTAGGAAATTGTCTCAACTTTCCAAGAAAAAAAATAAAGGTCATTTGAACTTCTAGAACTCCAGATATGTGCTAAACACTTAACAGTATTCGGGCTATAGGACATATTCGGACTTCTTCATTTTTGCTATAATTTGAACTTGAAAATGGCCTTATTAAATCTTGGGTTTCATGTTGTAGGCATATGTCTTACCTTTCCATTCATATAAAGTAGACCTAAATCCAAGATCTATAGCTCCTGATATGATCCAATTACCGAACAGTGTTCTGGTTTGGACTACACCAACATCTCTTTTCTAAGTTTGGTCATCTTTTTATCCTTTTAATTTCAGTTCTTAAACTCATCAATCAATCTTTTCATTTATGTGATAGGCATGCATTTAAAATGAACATTTATTACAAATTAAAAGTATTTTATATTATTAGATATGTTATTATAAAACATGTTTTAGTTAAGGAGTTATTGATACCTCAAGTGCAAAATAATGATATAAAACCTTGATAAAAATACACTTTTAAATATTAATCAATATGATAATAACAAAAAAAAATCATGTAAAAAATATAAAAATTCTCCTAAATATAAGGGGAAAAAACCTTTTTTTCCATGCATTCAACTCATTTTACTGTTAAAAAAAAATATAAAAAGCTTTTAGACTCAAGATCAATAATTTTTTTACTTCTTAAGAGTAATGAAATAGTTAAACTATGGGAGAAAATAAATAACTAAGATGTCCTCAACAAATTAATCACATAAAAAGATGCAATTACCCCTTATACAAAACTTATATTTAAAAAAAAATGGTAGAATGGTAATTCTACTATTACAATCAAGGTAATGGAAGAAGTACGCGCATGTTTTAGGTTTTTCTATTTTAATGGCTGCTGGACCATGGAATTTTTGGAAACATTTTGTATCGTCTAAGTAAACTCAAGCACGTAGTTATGCTAACACTTAGCTGCTTTGTATTGGGTTCTTTCATTCCAAGCAAGCCATGGATTCAGAAGCATATTGGATAGAACTTTTTTTTTTTCTAAATTAAAAACGGTACCCCACAATTAATGCTCTTATGCTAACTCTATTTAACAATAAATATAAAATAAAAGTAAAAATTGCCCCATTCACAAAGCAATGAAAACATTAACAAGAGAATTAATGCATTGCCTCAGCGTTCGCTCAACTCAATGGATAATTTTTCCTTTCCAAACTTCACACAAGTTTTTGAGTTCACTCACTCTCATGTCACCTCCATTATTTGTATCTCTATCGTGTTTTTCATTAATAAGATTATTATATACAAACACAGTTATATATGTTCAAATATATAAATAGATATTGGAAACTTAAGCACCAACTGTTGACGAGGTTTTGGAATCCTGAAGAGAGATCACAGTTTCGAAAGCACCAATCAGAGCTTTCACCTTACTCTTCCTGCTCTCGACAAGCTTAACTGCAGTCTCCTCAATCATGTTATTTAACAAACTCTGCACAATTTTCTTTTCTTGCATATCTTGGTGTTCTAAAACAACTTTCTCCGGTTCCATTTTTGCGGTATTAGCTTCATTTTCACAAACTTCTTTGCTCTTGAGGTTGTCCTTGCTGGTACCAGTTTTACCAATTTGGCCTTCGCCAAGGGATCTTCGCCTAAACATGAGTCTCCTTGAAGTTCTATTTTCAGGCTGAAGTTCACCCACCATTCCTGACCTAAAATTTACCTTTCGGGCTGTGGAATCTTTACCTGTAGTGTAAACTACTCCATCCTTCCTAGGCCTAGTCTTAGATGGTAGTTTGTTTGCAGCAGTGTTCTTAAAATCACTTACATAGCATTCACTGTAGGCACTGCTACGGGAAGACTTGGATGATGCCAAAGAAGATATGGGTGTTCGACTAATGCGAGTTGTTCCATCTTTAATATGTCTAACGCACTTCTTCTCAGAGGATGGAGGCAGATGAGTGGAATGAATTCCTTTCTTAGTGCGCCTCATGATCTTCTTAGAAGGAGGTGCAGACAATCCAGCTGTGAGAGTTCCATTTTGAGAAAGTTTCATTGCTTTGTTCTCATCAGTATCTAATTCACTGATAGGCAAAGTCTTCTTTGAAACATCCTGACAGCCAGGTTGCTTGTATTTAGCCTTTACAACTTCATTTTGACCCTTCATTTGAGAAACTCCTTTAACATGATGTTCGGAAAACACAGAAACAATTGGTCGCATCAAGACTCTCTTGGCTGATGAAGAAAGAGCTGGTGGTGCCACCAACTTCTTCTCACCAGCACCGGATCTTACCTTGAGAGGTAATAAAAGCTGTTTTGAAAGTACAATTTCTTTCTTGGTTGATGATGAAACTTTTCGCCCAGTGACAATAGGAACGCTGGAGTTGTGTCTTTTTGAGCCAGGAGATGGAAATCCTCCCTGTCTTTCTGCGAAAATTACAGTCTTCTTCATATTCATGCCTTGCTTTTCTTTGATGCTCTTTAATATGGGATTCCTTGTCTTCATTTCTGAGTCATGTTTTGTTCCATATTTGCAATAATCATGGCAGGAACCAGTTGACGATGCGAGATAGCGTGAAAGAATATTTACTCTAGTGTAGGGGATAGTTACATCCCCAGTGGAGTACCTTCTTATACGGCCGCCTTCAGGCTCGGTATTCTCTGGGATCAGAGAATCATTTTCATGAATCAGAAAGATAGAGCCATTATCTGGGATCGTTGACACACAAATCCTCTCTCCGATCACATCATCAGTTTTTTCAATCATTGCTGCTGAAACGACTCAAACTTGTCTCGGCACCTGCTAAAGATTTAAGATATGAACATGCATGATTGTAGCATTAGGTGCATAAAAGAAATGCAATAGATGCAGAGATCTGAAAAATGAATTCAAGCCACCTAGACTGGAGACAGAGAAGGAGAGGAAGATATTTAAGCAATTGATGTTGTGAATTTCATTATTTTCTCCATAAACAAATTGAGAGAGTAGCAAAAACTCATATTTCTTATTGTTATGAAAATGGCTTCCAAGTAATTATTAATGTTTCATAGGCACATACAGGCCTTCAAATTATTGAGACCAGAGATATTGCATGCATTCTTGGCTCTAATTAATTAAAATTAAGAGCATCAATGATTTCCATCGACACAAAGAAGATGAAATGAAAACAAGGCAAGTACCTTTTGTCCTGGAAGTTTCTCTGCTCCGTATTTGCCTTGGCAAAAAGAATATTGGTAAATAGGAAAAAAGAGGTTAACGATAATTCAGTGCTGGATTTTGGGGGTTGCGTTACGATTGGAGACGAGAGAGAGGGTTTAGCAACCTCCTCGTAAAACGGATAGAGGAGTTGTCGTCGTCGGCTCCTCGTGATAATTACATAAGAAGATAGAAACCTTGAAATCCCCAACTTATCCCTACATTATCAACTGAATCTCGTACCAACAACATTGGACAATGCTGCCATCCATGGACACCAAAATAGCAAATATTTCTTATTTTTTCCCGCTTCATAAAAGAGAAATTTACTAAAAATTAATTATTACGACACATTGGAGTCTTTTTTAGGGAAGCACGTGTAAACTGAACAGAAGATGGTTCCAGGAATGACATTGTTGAGGTGGGAACAAAGGATTTAGAAGCCTGTCCAGCTCCAATCATTATCATGTCCTTCTCCAGATTTAGCTAAAAACAAATAAAATAAAAATAGGGAAATCTCACTCCATCACGCAGACAGCCTCCGGTTGCTTGGTTTGGTTTTACCATCAAAGGGAAGCCATCTTATGTAAGAAGATTCTGTTCAAACTCACAGTTTGGCATTAATTTGTATAATTCTCGATCCAATCAACTACAATATTCCACACGTCCTCCTCTTTTCCTTGAAATTAAGTCTTGCAACCGTTTAACTTCAGTAAATTAGACCCAAAAATTAATGTAAAACTAATTGATTTAGTATCAGTTTTTTCTGTTATATCCAGGTTTCTTTTTGCATTATTTAAGCTCAACTGTGATGTTGAGAATTCAGAGTATTCTTCTAAAATTGTGTGCGACTGGGATTTCTAAAGCATATATATATATATATATAGCTCTCTCTTTTTCATTCTTTTTCATCATAATTTAATGTTGTTTACTTCTGCTTCAATTTATATTAAAACCCAACAATTTCTAATAGTTTATTATTATTTATTAATAAATAATCATGGTTAAAAAAATTAGTGAAGAGGACATGTTAGGATTTTGTTTTAAAAAAGATTTTAAATTAATTTTTTTAATCATTATTTTTATTGTTAAAGTAAAAATATATTATTTTAATATATTTTTAAATTAAAAAAAAATAAAAAAGAACTGATTAAATTAATTAACCAGAAAAGGATATTCAAAAACGCACAACGTTAACGAACTGAAAATTAAGGATCTTGTGACCTATAACCTCAAACAAACGCAGACGATTTATCGAATATGATCAAACCCATGAAACTCACTACGATGAATCAGGCCAAAATGACCAACAGCAGCACCACTATCTGGGCACGTCCACATTGAAATAATCCAAAAGTAGAACCGAAGCAAGAGTAGTAGCCAGAACAACCACCAGCATCTCAGCAGTAGCAAGCACAACAGCACCCAGCACGATGGACATGGAGATCAAGCATCCCAACCCTCACAGATCCTTTTTCAAGGAAGAATTGAAGACGTTGGACCGGTGTTGGACTGAGAAGATAAAGCTTGTTTTGTCGGTTAAAACCTCTAATATTAAATGGTTCAGAGTAATTTTTCCTTTAACCTTTCATCAGTAATTTTTTATTCTATTTATATTCTAGTTTTGCTGAAATTAAAACTAGGGAAACCAACTTTCATGTATATTTGAGAGAGAGAGAAAAGTTGTATTATGAGAATATATTTAATGTATCTTTTTAGTTGAATAACTATTTTAAAATGTCATTTGTTGATGCCAATACAAAATAATTTATATTTATAGTTCTTAGAGAATAATAACTGTCATTTATTTAAAAAGTTTGATGAAACCATGAAAATACATTATTTATTGTTTAAAACTATTATTAAAAAAAAAAGACACAAATCCGGTTTAGAAATAGGAGGTTTGACCTTAATTCATGCCGTAAATTCAACAATAAATACAATCCAACATGTTTATGGTATTTAAATCAACTTTTATCATTCATGTACAAATAGAGTCAAACCAGTTATGAACTTACGCTGCAAGCCTAATTTTTCTTTTTCATGAAAAAGATACGTTTCAAAGAAGAACAAAAATTTGCAACGTTACTATATTAAATAGATTAAATAAATTAGTTTTATTTTTAAATTATAAAAAAACAATAATAATAGATAGATCAAATTATATATAAAAAATGATAACAATAACCTGAAAAAAAAAAATCAATAAGTGATATAGAATGTATCTCAATTCTTAACTTATTAAATACATAAAAATAAAATCAAATAAAAAAATATCCTCAGACAATTAGTTTGAATTAACTTGACTTGATATGACAAACTTATAATCCTAATAATTAAGGTCGAATCAACTCAAGTTATCCTACTAAATTCATGGTCTACATCATAAAATTAGGATAATACAATAAAAAAAAATGATAAAAATCACAAAACTTTTTTTATATATACAAAAAAAACTTAATATCAATATGAGTTAACTTTTTCAACTCGTGACTCAATTTATTCGATCAAAAGCACTCTATCTTACAAAATCATGAAACTTAATTTTCAATCATCAAATGTTGAATGATGAAATTAAAAAAAAATATTTTTAATTATACCAAAGTACTCAAACAAAAAATTAAAATTAAAAAAATAAGAATAAAATACAAAATAAATTTAACATTTGGTTGAATTGTGAAATTGAAAAGAAAATTTAATTTAACAAAAGTACGAAAAAAACAATCAAAAGAATGAGAATGAGAATTGAAATAAGAAATACAAACATATTTTTTATTGAAGAATGAAATTTAAAAAAAAATCAATTTAACAAAAAACTTAAAAAAACAAAATTAAAAGAATGATGTTCAAATTGAAAAAAATAAGAAATGACAAATTGAAATTGAATGATAAAACGGAAAACAAATAAAATTTTTATAAAAAAAGAAAAATAAAAATAAAAAAGAAAAAATAAAAAAAAACTAAATTTGAAATACCAACAACAAAGACAAATAAGACTTGTTAAAAAAGGAAAGAGAAAAAACAGAAAAAGGCTTCATATATGATAAAACACCCCACGAGTCCTAAACCACGCTGCACAAAAAAAAAATTATGTTAGTACTTGTAATAACACATATAAAGAGATTTTTTATTATTATTTTAGAGAGACGTTATGCATGCTTCTTGAAATACGCGAGTGCCTACAGTACGTTGATATTTGCATTACATGTGCAACATTTTTTTATTAAAATAATATTTAATTTATATAAAAAAACTAAATGATTGTTTATTAAAACTTTATGAAAAGATCAAAAGAACATTAGATGCATGTTTTAATTTTTTTATTTTGAGGGTAAATTTTTCATTTTATTATGCTTTAACAAGTGAAAAGACATAAATATTATTGTTAATTTCAAAAGTTTTCAATTAAAAGGTATTTGAGTTATTTTATTGTATTTAAAAAATAAAAAAATTACATATAACTCTGGTAAATATTTTAATGACAGATGACATTACATTATGTAGTGAAAAGTGCAAATGGATATCTATCTATGGTGTTTTTCATGCATAATTAGCTTTTGTTGATAAACTTATTTGACATTTAGTGATATTTCATGTAGCATTTTAATTATGATTTTTGTATTGCCTCTACATTTTATTTGCCGTTGTATAGGTTGGCAGGGGAATGGCAGCAAGGCAGATGGAACAATCTCAAACTGGTACGGTGCCTTGAATGCATAAGAGACCTGGAGACCTGGTAATGGCAGGAGCCTCTCCATGGAACGGAAGAAAGCTATCCTGGTAATGGCAGGAGCCTCCATGGAACCGAAGAAAGCTACCCTGGTGCAAAAAGTGATTGAAAATGATGGAGGTGGATTTTGTGGTGGTTAAACTTGTATTCTCTCTCCTCTTTACAAGTATTATTTTTTAATCTTCCATTCAGTCCAATAACCATCTGATATGTGAGTAATTATTATAATTATAAAAAGACACCAAGAGAGTTTAGGTTCTTGAACAGACTTGAAACACCGTGGGTTCTATGCTGTTTATGGTTAACTTTTCACTTGTTTAAACACATGCTTTTATTTGTTAATACCTTTTCACTTTGCATGCTCTTATATATATGCAAAAATGTCGGAAAAAATTCCCAAGTTAAATTAAAGATTATTTTTTCAAAATAATTTTTTATATTATAGTTAACAAAAAATTTTAAACAACAATGACATAAAAAGATGATTGTTCCAAAGACACATAAAGCTTCAATATATGCATTATTTAGTCAGTTTTAGAATTTTATATTTTGATTCTAAATTTTACTTTTTAATGTTAAGTCACGAAGTATCGAGCAAAAAAAGAGAAAGTTACTTAAAATTTTAATGAAAAAGACAAAGAAAGTCTATCAAATATATTTTTTTTAATATAAAAAAACAGATTTTAAAATTAGTAGGTTTATCTTGCATAGAGAAGTTTCATAGATATTGTTTAATTTTTTTTTTTATCTTGCAATAAAAAGTATATCATAGCTTAGGAAAGTTCTTTTTATTCATTTTAATTTTGGATTTTTACATCTATCGGTGGACCTTTTTTTTGGGGGAAAAAGATGTATAATAAGATCTCTAGGATATTTTTCAATGTTTACAAGTGAAAACAAATTTAAAAAATGGGTTGTTGGGGTCTGACTCATGCCTCAACTTTTCATCCGTTAAAAATGACTATAATTTAAACCTCATACGTTGTTTACCTATACAAACAATGTATTCTAGTCTATCTAAAAAGAAATAAAGACATAGGCGCAAGTTTATCCATTTAGATCTGGGCACATTTCACCTATTTGTTAAACAACCTTTAAGTTTTAAAAAAAAGAATAGATTAAAATCAACTTCAAATAAATTTATTAAAATAATATTTAAACAATTATACATTTATACCATTATTTTTAAGAACAATAGATTTTTTATGGTAATATTAACTATTACTTTACGAATAATCATATATGAACTAATATGCAAAAAAAATATATATCATTAATTTTTAATAAGAATATAATATATATTTTGTTATTTTGTTATTATGATTTCTTCATATTTATTATTATTAAATTTATTCAAACATGCATGTTAAAATGATGAATTCATGATTTTTTCTATTTTTTTCATTTAAATTTTCTTTCATAGTCATAGTTTTTAATTGAAAATACACATTTTCTTCAAAACAAAAAAGAAATACATGAAATTTTTTTATTAAAAAGATATATTCCCTTTCTTTTTAATTCAAGTAATTGGATTTTTTATGAATACTTTTAACTTTCATTAGTTTTTATTCAATAAACCATATTGCTAATAAAAAAGATATGTTGTTGTCAAAAATAATTACATGAATGAGAGAAGAAAATTTTGACTAAAAAGTATTTCTTTTCTTTAATATTTAAGTCACGGTATTTCTTTCAAATATTCATTTTAATTTTTACATAATTAAATAAAAATAAATTTTGAAAAGTGCTCGCTACACTGTACTGGTGGTATACTAAAAATAGGAGAAAAACAGGCTATTCTAAATCTTCGACTAGACGTATTGCCCTAACAATTATGCACATATTCATTGCACTTATTATTCACAAAAACTAAATGTCGAGCTGTTTTTTATTGTACACCACGCGACTGGAGTCTTTCTTACAGTTTATATAGATTATTGTAGTATTTTATTTTATTTTATTTTTTCCATTTTAGTTATTAATTTCTTTTCTTCTCGACTGAATGTTTCTCAGCTGAATTGATGGTTAATTGTTTCTAATTTATTAAGAAACGGCATGATTAAAATAGGAAAATCAAGAAAAATATTTTGCAATTTTAAAACTTGCATGAAAAGTTTAGTCTGGTCCTTCTACTTTCTAATTTTTAAAATTCAGTCCTTTTATTTTTTAATTCAATTTGCTCCAAAATTTTATTTTTTATTTTTTAGCTTCTGATTTAAAAAAGGAGACAGTCTCTTAATTTCAATTGAAAAAAAAATCTTTATTAATATTAATTACAACTATGAAAAATATCAATTTTAGTATTAATGGGTTGCAGAAGTAGAGTTTTAGGTTGGTGTTCTTTGTCCTACTCCTTACTTGGGATGGTTGGGATGTCTCTAGAATATTTTTAAAATTGAGTTGATTTTGAGTTTCTTGATTAATTTTTGGGTTATTTGAGGTTATTATTTAGTTTATGATAATATTTTTAGGTGTTTTACATCATAAATAAATTAAAATTTGAATTTTTAGGCATAAGATACCATGACCCAACTTCCCACCTACCTTTCTATCACTATATTGTGACTAACATGTCATTTGCTTATATAGATGAACATTTTCTGTTTTTTTAAAATTATTTCCCACATGAGAAAAAATAAAATGCTAGGCTCATAAGCTAAACTTTTCTAAATGGACTAGACATGTGTGGAGCCCAACTTTTTTTTTTGTCTCTCTACATTTTACACTTAAGTCATTTCATATAGATTATCTAAAAAATAACTTGAAATATTTTTTATTGGATACCATTAATTTTTTTTTCTTTTTATGAAATCAAAGTTTTTTTTAATGATATTAGCAATCGCCTTTTTTTACAATCCTTCAAGATTTTTTATTTTATTTTATTTTATTTTTATATTTTTTTTGTTTGACTAAATTTTTTTTTTTAAATGAAATCTTTAGCATTGTTTTTTATAACATTAGTGGCTCCTTTTGTTTATACAGCCCTCCACAACGGTTGAGTCATTGTAAAGAAAATTGGCTCGCACTAAAAAAATTTCCTTGCTACTATAAAAAATACATTGCTAATAGTCACATTTTTTTTAGCTAAATTGCTTTTTTAACTTGTACTCGTTGGAGAGCGTGGCCTCGTAGACTAGCTTCATAACTAAAGCACGGTATAGCTCTCTATACAAGGGCGGACCAAGTCTAATGGCACTTGTAAAGTTTAACAAAGTTTTCACCTTGGTCCTAAATTTAAGTCTTATTTTAATCATATCCTTGAATTTAAGGCTGGTTTTATAGAAAATATGCTTCTCCCCAAAAAAAAAAAAAACCTATCATTGCATAACTTTACATTACTGTTAATGCATCCCGAAATATTTTATATTGGAACCCCCGCACCTAAAATCGTAGTTCCATCATATACTGCCATGAGCTATCTAAAACATTGGACCATGATATGATATGAGAGTACTCTTTATCTGTATCATCCCCAGTAATACACTGGTTTCAGGAGGGAAAAAAAGAAAAGAAAAAACGAAGGGCCTTTCAGAGGAGACGAAAATTAAAGAACAAATTATAGGATTGCATCTCTGATTCCCTTGGCACTCGGGAGAACGATATATGACTATGATCATAACATCTGCTTCTGAAGAGAAGTGGAATCGCTCCACCTCACAATGGCAGCAAAGTGGCAGAGGGCTTAAGATTGGCTTGCACAAGAAGCACATAAAGAAGAAAACACGTACATGGAAAACATGTCTATAAACCAATCGTCATATACAAGTGGCTGAGGTCTATTATTGAAGCCCAGTAAACTCCATCGTGTGTTTTCATGACATCTCTTGATCAATTTCCTCTTACCAACAAATAAATCCATTTCCCAACTGACAATTTTTTGTACAAAGCTATGTCTGTAGAAAGAATAATGAGATGCAAGCACCCTACGTGATTGTTCATTTTCAGACAGATTAAGGCAGCAAAAATTTGTCCGAGGCAAAATTCATACAATTTATTTACTACAAGGTTGATGTCAGATTGGATAACGCAATGGACACGCAAGCAATTCTCGCCACAACCTTCAATGGTTCAAACTTCAGCGAATGATATAATACAAAATCAAATATTGATGGTAGCTTCCCATAACCTAAGAACTCCATTACGACCACCGCTGCATATCCTTTTCCTTTCAAGGTCAGAAGCCACACATCTAACCTGTATATGACAAACAACGCCAGAAACAGAACGGGTGAAACAAGTTAGATGGTGGTACATATGTTCCTCTAAAAAAATTATTATTTCCGAGGAAAATAGAAACAAATGCTATAAATATATCCCAACAAATATTTGGTTTCTTCATGGATCCGTTTTTAAGAAACGTGTCTATCATTATGATTTATCTGACTCGGAAGTCTGTTTCATCTTCATTGATTTTCATTAGAGCCAACACAGAGAAGGCAGAATCTAAGAGCAAAGAAGTTCATATAAAGCATATATCAAAAGATGTAGAGTAGCCCCATGAATTGCAGCCTTAAAATGCCTTCAGACTGCAGGCCACAACCAATTGCTATTGTGTAGGTGATTCCATTGAATGAAGGCAGCCTTTTGCTTATTTAGTTTAAGAACCAGCTGGCAGTAAATCCCTGATGGAGGAGCAATTTAACTGGATTTGAGCTTGCATCAAATATTCCTATTAAAAAAAAAAAAAAAAAAAAAGGATGCTACAAACCAGCTCCAGCTGCAAAATCAACTGCTAGCGTTGCTGGCTAAGAAGTCAAGGTTTTGGAGAAAAATTAATGACACAAACAATGCTGGAATCAATCAACAAACTACCAGAACAGCACATCTGCTTTCTGGGTTTGTGGAAGATCATTTATTAATAGGGCAATATGAGATGAGACAAGGCCAAATGAGATCAACAGGCACAAAGGAAAGCCAAAGGATTGCTAGATTACACCTACCAGGCAAGGGAATTGTTGGATTAAGAAGCAGGCCTAAGAATAGCTTGGAGGTATAAAATATCTTATTATGGCCAATCAGTTGATAGAAACTTCGATAATAGAGCAAGTTGAATGAAAATCTTTAGATTGAAGAGAACATTTAATTCCCTTGCAAGATAATATCTAGAAATATTAGATAAGGACGAAACAACAGCTGAATAAGAAGTAGGCTCTACATTATCAAGGGTTCCATTCCACCTGGGCATTAACAGGACACAAGTTTTAACTAAACAAACAACAGTTCAGACAGAGAGAGATCTCGCACAAAAAGGGCATTGAATAAACAAATGTTAACATGTCAGTTTAGACATGGAAAACTTCAATAACTGAATTTATTATTCTGAGATAAATACATGCACACCATCCTTCCATTTTTCAACCTTTGAAGGAAAACAATTAATCTCTAAGGTTCTGGGTGGATTGAGGTTAAATGCAGTTATGAGTTATGGATTTAACATTTGACCCCCTTTAACCATGTTCAGTATACTTTTTAAGTTGAAGGTAAAAGAGGAAGATAACAGTTCACCCTAAAAAGGGGGTCAAGTGTTAAGCTAGTGGAGAAGATTTTGGAGCTTGTGCAAAAAAATATTTTTGTTCTTCTTTTTTTCATATTCATACTTTACTTCCCTCTATGTTCCTCATACCCAACAGTTAGGTCCCACCATTATACATTTATTATTATTTTTTATTATAATTAGTTTCAATATTAATTTTATAATTTCTATACACCATACATTTCCCATTCAACCATTATTTTTACACCCTTGATTTCAACCTTAACACTTAATCAACCCATGCAAAAACACTAATCCCCAATCCAAATTACTGGGAGTTTGGAGTCAAAATGCGTTCAATGCACTGAATCACCTTGAACTAAACATTTAATACTCTACATTAAACAGTTACTTATTTAGCATTTGACATTTTCTTTTTGACTCGACAAGATGCAAACTATTTAAACTTGCCCAACATCTAAACATGTTTTTAGTGGCTCTAGGTGAGCTCATAAGGCTAAGTTTGTGTTTGGTTTGGGTACAAAGTTTAAGATTAAATGTTATTGAGTCCAATGTTAAGGGGGTGTAAGAAAGAGATAGAAGGACAATGTGTTAAGAATGCCTGCTAGGCGTGCAAAAATTATTTGTAATGATGGAAACCAATAGTATTTTAATCAATATTAAATTAGAATATAATAAATAAATGAAAATAATGTGTAATGGTAGACGCAATCACAGGGTGTGAATGAGAGGGTAAATAAATATTGAATTTGACAAAAAAAAAAATAATATGCACACAACCCCCCCACCCCCCCAATTTGAGATTGTTAACCCTTTAAAGTTCTCCCCACCCAAAAAACAACAAACACTCCCAAACATGGTTAAGAGGGGTTATATGTTAACCCCCTTCAACCTAAAACCAAACACTGCCTAGAAGAGGAGGGGAGGCCCTCAGGAGGACATATTAGTTTTGAAATTGGGAATGCTACCATTTGAACGGGGTTGAGAGGGTTTATGGGATGAGAGACAAATTCTTGTTATAGAACACAAGGCCCAGTGTGTGTTTCAATGAACATATGCATGCAAGCAGAATTAACAGTAATAGCTAGGAACAAAGGGACAGTTTGATAGAACTAATACAATTCATACCATAGCAACTGTCCTTTGAGGTGTTCTGTAAAGTTGCCACCCAGACATCTTTGATCCCGTGCTAGAGAAGCCACCAAGTCTCTCTTGAGGCTGGTGAAAGAGGGACATAGAATTGTCAGCTGCTCCAATTCCCAGCCAGTGTTCCCCAGCATTGATGGATAATATAGGAGCAGTATGAATAGTAACATTCTTCACGCATCTTATGCCTTCTGCATACATTATGTAAAAAATGCTATCAGGACATATCACAAAAGACACTGAACACAGGCCATGACACCATGCTGAAATGATATCCATGAGCAAAGAAATTGTTAAATTTTACAGGAAGAAAGATGGTCAAAATGCATTTTTCAGTTGCGTGACTTCCAACCATTTACCAAGGTAAGACTTAAGAAAAACTATGTTGCAATCCCATATAAAAAATCACACACCTAAGGTTGGCATACATTATGGTTTTTCCATTGGTAGACTGTACTGGAACCAAATTATTTTGGTTGACCGCTCAATGTTAGTAAATAAAAGCTTTCACATATATGTAGTATATGGAGAAAAAATATCAATGGAGAGAAGTCCTCTTAAATTAAGGGTTAAATAGATGTCATCCTTGCATTCACAATCCTGTCAATGACAAATAGAAGGGGATTGAAAAATTAAAAAAGAGAGGGTCAGAGAGAGAATTGGAAAAAGAAAAAAATTGATTGAAACAACAAACATGAATGAAGAGTTAACTTATCAGCTAGCAGGGCTTGGTAAATAAAGTACTCGTAACCACAATTGCATTCATTAGGATACATGTGCTCAGAGAGTTAATGAACTGAGAGAAGATACTAAGATTTCATGGAGAAGCACTGTGTTACTTCCTAAATAAAAACGCAGAAGCAAGATAATATCAGCACAGGTGATATACTATCCACCTATGCAAGTTGGATGAGACTGCTCAGGTTTGGAAAAATTGCATCTTGCCATAGCCAGACATAGACGAGCTCCAAAACAAAAAAGATATAAAGTTCAACTTTGCAAGAAAAATACTGCTCTTACCTTCCTCATTTTCCCAAAATCGGAGAAGACCATCAGTTGAACCTGAAAAAAGAAATTGCATTTTAGTACACATTTTAGCAGTTCATGTTGGCACTTGAAACATATTTTAGTATGAATCATTAGCATTCATGCTGATACTTAAGATATCATATAAACCTTCCTATAAATGATAAAAGATCTAACGCAATCAAATCACAACAAAGACAAAGTAGCAGATATTTACCTGTTATTATTCCTCTGTCTGACATGGAATACTCAACACACAGTATTGGACCAGCATGGCAGGCTAGAACAGCATCACATGTTCCACGTGAAACGGACCACACTCTTGCAGTCCAATCATCACTACCAGTAATCAATGTGTCTCCAACCATTCTAATTGACCTGCATAATGGATAGACACGTGGCTCCTTCACAACTATAATTAATAGTTATCATGGATAGGAAAAATACTCCACTCTGCTCACCGAATCCATTTTGTGTGCCCTAAAAGCTTGTGCATCTGCCTACCAGCACGGATGTCCCATATATTCGCAACCCTAGCAATGCAAATGTTAAAACAGGTTTTTTTTTTATTAGTCAATTACAGAATAAAGAATCAAAAACATACTGTAGCATTTGAAGTTTCAGAGTACATACGCATCTCTACCAGCAGCAGCAAGAATTCCAGTGGAATCATCATACTCCATGCATAGGACTGCACTAGAGCAACGGCCAACTGTTGCCACACATGTATCAGTTCGAACATCCCACATCTTAACAGTTCCATCATGTGCAGCAGTAAGGACACGTTCACCAGACAGCATACGGACACAGCTAACCTACAAGAATAAATAAACGAATTATTTTCCGATTCAAATATCTTTTACATATGTTTCGTTTGTAATCTCAGTAACATCTAAATTAGTTATATTGTTAGCGAAAAAGAAAAATTTAAACAAGCACTTTTGTTTGTGTTGCAAACTTGCAACATGAAAGAGCAAGCATTGTGTTAGATAGAATCTCCACAAAATCAATAATAAGAAAATCTTTGTTAAATTAAGAAAGAAAAAGATATACATACATACATACATATATGTTTGTATGTATGCATGTATATGTATATGTATATGTATATGTATATGTATATGTATATGTATATGTATATGAATATGTATATGTATATCTTTTCTAACACAGATATCTCAATCCAAGCATGACAAGCACAATTGAAAGAACCTTTCACAGGGAATTTGATGCTAGACTGACGCAACTTTCTGACATAAAAATATTGGATTAACAATGCATGCAACTCTGTGAAACCTTTCTAGTCCTATTCCTAATATAAAAAACTTGCATAGATGATCCTAATAGGCAAACCTGTGCATCATGGCCCTTCAGCTCTTCAAGAAGCTGGGATGTTTGCTTATCCCACACAATAACAGACTGATCATCAGATCCTGATACCACTTTTCCTCGATCAGAACTTATAGCTCGAACAGTTCTGCAGCCCACAAATGTTAAGGTCAATCATAGGAGGAATGACCACTGAAAAAGCAGGGTCATCAGCACATACTGACTTGAATAAATCATCACAAATACATAAAAACAAGACACCTGGTATGCCCTTTCAGAGTTGCACGAAGTTCAGAACCACGAATGCTAGGATCCCAGATTTTAACCTGCATGATCATTCAAAAGAAATAAATGTCACATGATATAATAATGCTACTAAGACTTCACAGTTGCATCCATCAATTAATCCTAGTGTGTGACGTCACAAAGGCTATGATCTACAGGGAAAACAAGCAAGCTGGATTACAGGATTGGCAATTTAACTAATCAGTTACAAGGCATGGTTGTTTCAAAATGGTAGAAGTTTGAATGCTCCTGTCTTGATTCCTTCAATTTAGAGCCAAGAAACAGAAGCTTTAACACATGCAGTAAAGAGTGCTCAGAAAGCATGGCTCTGCAGTTAAATTTCCAGACATGAATTGTGTAAAGGAATTATACAGGAAAGGAAATTAATCTGTTATGCTAAATTACCATGCTGTCTGTGCTTCCACTGATAAAGAAACCAGCATCTTCACGGTCACCAACTAGATCCCAGACCTCTCTTCTGGTAACACAATGTAAGGCAGTAACGGCACCACTATGGCCTCTAAGTATGCGAACATTCGTTTGAAGTTTCTTCTGCCCAGCAGCAGATGAATCTTGTTTTCTAGGGGTTCCATTTTCATTTACTGCTCAAATCAGAAATAAACAGCAGTGTTGTAATCACAGAAGAAAATGAAAAAAGGGTTATATAATGGTAGACAAAATTATTGTAATACAGGTGACCATTGCTATGAAAATACAAACCTGAAGTGCCATCGGAAGCCCCTTTACGAACACGACCAAAAGAGTTTGCTCTGGATGGATCTCTGCTAAACATGCTTTGGCCCCAGCTCCTGCCAATAACAGAAGCTTCTGCAGGTTGCTCATTCTCATCCATAGAATCTTTTGGGCGTGGGGAAGACAATCCAGGAGATCGCATGGATTGGGCTTTTACAGAAGAGATTCCCCAGTAACTGATACGAACTTGCTGGATGTGTGACAAGAATCCTCTGAGTTTTATCTGAACCAAAAAACAAAGCAAATTTCAGTAGCATGAAATCATAAAAGATGCAAGGAAATAGTGACAACAAAAAAAATGGAACAAGATATTGACAAAATAACTATGTATCAAACCAATTTAAATCATCACCAAAACCCTGGGTTTCATGAGAAACATGTTGACGACTCAATGAATATTGAAATGAAAGAAAAGAAAGGATTTCTTAAATGCAGATAAAGTTGATTATCTCATTTAGTGCAAGTCCCTAAGCCTAAAGGATTAAGCAACTCCACAGTGGATAGTGATTATGGGACATGGAAAATTGAACATAAGAATTATCATTTAGCACAGCAGAGTGTCAGATGACATTCTCCAAATATCAAGATATGAAGACATAGGTCTCCGTGACAGATGTAATCTATGATGCCAAGAATATAAAACCTGACCACGATTGAGTGTTCAAAATAGGTAATTATGTAAAATTTCTATCACAAAATGCATGAAATGCTTAGCTTTTACTCACTTCTGATATAAATGAATATGAGCTCTTGTATTTCCAGGACATAAGTGGACAGGATAATCATGCTATTAAAAGTTGAACATACCAAACAACCATGATTGAAGTTTCCTCCAAATCTAGTGAAATGCTTTTACTGATTCCTCCTACCTTCACACTGCTTTATGTGTAAAGTTGCTTAATTTTGTTTTTCACATCAAAAGTGAGTTTTTCTAAACTTCCACATAATCTGCTAATAAAAGTATGAACTTAAAAAAAAATCAAATTGTTTAATGAATGCACTAAAGCAATGAACAAAGATAAAAGTTTCTTTTCCATATGGAAAGCAAAGAACCATTCCATTTACAAGGAAACCAACATCAGGGGCTCTTTTATTTCAAACCTTTATCAATTATATATTGGGGAAAGCACACCACGGAAGCAGCCACTTCAAAACAGTTAACAGAATTCCTCTCCGAAGCTGTAAATGCTAGCTTGTTTCTGATGACTATTTGGGATGGTACTTTCCAAAAAGAAGAGGAAAGGCCTACTAACAAGTATATGACTTCCAGAAAATACACTTCTGATAACTGGTGTGGAAATAGTTGAAACACTCTTTAGATGGGTACTTGTGAAGTAGTATACTCGATTGATTGTTTTTTAAACATACAAGAGCTCAAATATAAAAAATAAAGATAGCTCAAATAGGGATTTTGAAAAAGTACAGCTACTAATATAGCTGGATATCCGACTCTACTACGCACGAATAGGAAAAGAATAGCAAATTGAAAATCCCTTACTTGGCTATTTTATCCTTTATAAAGATTTGGGAAGCATTGGCAATAATTTCCATCTACTTTGGATACTATAGTTCACCTACGCCACTTCTCTTTTTTCAGAAGTATAACTAGAAGTATCAGGATGACACATGCTAGATACATATTTTGTCTTCGAAGTAAATCTAAATTCATTTTGTTCCAGAATCCCTGTGTTCCAAATAGTTTTATTCAACACCCACTCCATTCTGAAAGCTATTCTATTTGCTTTAGGACATGGTATGTCACACATCCATTTGTTATTCAGTTACAAAAACATTCAAGTAAATCAGAACCAAAGGCATTATTGTATCAAATAGCACATTGTGATTAGATATTTAAAAGTCAAGAAAGCTAAAATCACAGACAACACTGAACACTGAGGTATGCAGAGGTCCAATCACAATGGAAGTCCCGATAAAAACACCTGCATATACTGGCCAAAAAAGGGGCCAAGGTACTATTGTAAACTATGGATCTTAATTAAACCACTGTCAAGCAGCATACAATCAGGAGTTAACTTACAAACTGCTTGTATCCAATATTATTCTTCTCTGCTATTGTTTCAATCATGTGCCAAGCATCAGTATCAAGAAGTCCCAATCCAGCCTTCACAATGACATGAAACATATGAAACATGATAACAGCAAGTGAAGCCTGAAGGAGGGAATAAAAGTCGTGAAACAAAAGAAATACAGACAAAGAAGATCACCATGTGTAATGCCACAAGAATTAGTTGTGTTGTTACTAAAGCTGAATAATTGGCTGGCCTGCAATAAAAATAAAAAAGCATAACACCTCAGAAGCTTGGCATGCCCATTCTAAAAGAAAGTAATTATTATAATCTTTCATCAAGGAAAGAACAGAAAAAGGGTTAAATTTCATGCATCCTAGAAGAACTGAAGAAAGCGCCTCCCAGTACTCAGTAGCTGTATGCTCTTTGTTTTTCCTCCTTTTCTCCATGTATAAGTGTGCGGGAGGGGAAGAGGGCAGAAATTAAACACAAAATGGCTTTATCTAGAGATGCTCTTTGCAATTTATTATGGCTCTTTCATCACAAGAACCACCACATGACTCTAAGCATTATGTCAGCTAACTTATTATTGTCACCAATAACTCATAAAAGACAGAATACTAACTATACCATTAGCTGAAGCTGGATTATTGACAAGGACCAAATTTAATGGATTGATGAGCAGTTTTTTTAATTGTTTTTTAATCATTGTAACAAATATTAGCAAATAGTTAAACAATGAAAATTAATTAAGATTATCACAATTTGTTGAGAATGTGCAGCCATACTTGCTTGAAGGATGCTCCATTAGATACTCAAAGTACCCCTCCCAGAACCTGCAAGAAAATCAAACAGACCATTTAAAATTTCCATTTCTATGTTCTTTTTGACAATTAACAATTCATTAAAGCAACACCACAACAGGATCACGGGAGCTGCTCTAAAGACAAGAAAAGGAAGTTGAGATAAGATAAGATCAAAATATGATGGGAAAGATAAAATGAAAACAAATCCTAGTTCAAAGCAATAGGGAGTCATTTTACAAGAGACTGTAAAATGAAGTAATGGCAACAAATGAAATCCAGCAGAAAATGACTACATGCATACCGTAGCTCCTCCCATATAGACAGAGAAATAAGATGACGCTGGACAAAGTCAGAAACATTATTAGCATCTCTTTTATACATCTCAGCAGATACTTCAAGGGCGTCTCTAATGGTTGACACATCATTCCGGGATGTGGCACGACTAATTGCTGTTTTAAGCTGAATTTACACAGAAAACATATAGGGAATTAGGTAGCATGAAAAACCGCACAGGGAGAGGCAGAGTCAGGGAGGGTAAAAGAAGCTTATATTCTGAAGCAACAATTTACATGTAAGTGGGAAACCATCATGGATATTCAACAAAGAACTTAATCATCAAATCCACTATGATTTAATTTTGTAATGTTATTCAGAGATACATTTTAGAAATTTCAACCAATAGCAATTCTCTCATGCTAAAAGAAAGCCTTGATGCATCCTCTACATACCAGTTCTTTCACAGCAATAAACTGCTCATCAGTCAATTGACAGTGCCATCCCTTCAAGAATAAAATGCAGAAAAAAGTTAGCTTAATCATAAGCACAGAAAAGATTAAATAAATTTATTCTCTCCTACGTACTGAGTGTATATGCTCCCTTATACATTCAACAAATCCACTACCACCAATCCCCTCCGCATCAGACTCAATCAGTGCTGCAAAGCCAGTAAACAAAACACCAATCAATATGCAGAACTCTATTGAACTATATAAGTAAATAAAATTGAGAATTGAAAGGCATAAAATGTTGTCTAAAAAATTTCAATGAAAGGTTTAACATCTTGTAGAAGCATACCAAGGATAGTGCCATATTCAAAAGATGAAAGTGGATCATCAGTGGCTCTTAGTTTAAGAAGACGCAGCCACAAACCCTGTATAGAAGTAAAAATAATACTTCAAACCACACAATTATGGAAAGAAGACAGACAGTAATTTCAGCATTGTTATCAGCTTGAAATTCTACCAAATTTCATTTTGTTTCTACATCACAGAAGCACAGAAATAAGATTGAACGCCTAAATTTTACCTATTCTTGCATAGTTTACTCATAATATTATATTGCATGTAAGTTGCATCTTTGAAAAGTGAAATGATGTCTCCTAGCCTCTACAAACTTAAATTAATTGCATAACAGGTTCCGTTACAAGCAAGACTTTTCTTTTCCATGAAGAGAAAACAGCAATAACAATACCCATTCCAAACCCATGAATATGGGAGAAAATAAAGACAACAAAAAATAAACCTTCTCAGATGAAGTTGGACCACAATATAAACACATATTCTAACAGCTAGGATGATAGGCTGCATCCTAGAGATATGTCTGGTATTCTGATTGATTACAGTGAAACTCTAAATGGGAAAAAAATCCTTCCAACTCCCAATAATCTAAGAAAGGAATGCTTAAAGGTTAAGTCCAGTTAATACGAGTTACTACTTTTTAAGATTATAACATGATGAGTTGAAATATAAAAAATCTACACACATTCCTATATGTGTTAAATACTGGAACTACCCAGAAAGTTCATTAGCATTCAAAAAAGGAAAAAAAAAATTATACCTGCAGCTTAACTTTAATGTCCAAAACCATGCGCTCCCTTTCTGCCTGTGAAACATAAATATTCACTGATCAGGATAACCCAACTTCAAAAACAGAGCCACATCTGCACCATTTATGATATAAAGAACTTACAGCCCTCTCCATGGGACTAAGAGAGTCCTTGCCCACTTGCACAGATGGTGAACTGGTCCAGAAATTAGACATATTAGGAATTCTCTATTACAAATCAAACTAACATAATGAAAATTAGAATAAAGCTATGCAGAACACACATACAAACTTAGCAAAATACACACCTAGGAGCATGCTTTATGTAATCAAAAGCCCCACTTGCTGCTGCAAGAATTTGCTTCCTCTTCTCCTCATGTTCTTCTGACCTGATGTTTGCGGGAAACCTATCATAAGTAAATTTAGCACCTGATCCTGAAAGAAATGAGGACATCAATGTTACTATAATGTTATAAAATCACTTGAGATGTATTTGTATCAATTTCACAGATTAATATACACTAAGACCTCAAATTTACCCAATATTCCAACATCTGGATCTGATATGGTTATAATTTCAGGCTCTACCCACGAAGAGGGGAGAACTGAAATGGGATTCTGACCCCTTCCAATTGCGTCTTGTAACTTGTCAAGAAGATTATAATTGTTTTCATCAGAATCAATAACTCTCTCCAAATAATCCAAGAAACCATGGGAGTCTAAGAACTGTGTTATCTGCAAGCAACAACAAAGTAAATACAAGGAGAACCAAATCAACCAATAAAAAAAAAATCAATGCAAAAATAAAAATAGATTTAATCACAAAATATCAAGTTCAATAATTTTCACAATTTAACGATGCAGATTTTTCTAAGTTGGTAAATGATGATGGGAAAAAAACTTCACCATGGCATCTGGTGGTTGGTTGGTTGACCGAGAGCGCTTCCTCAAAAATGCTTGAGTGTTGAAGGCATGAGTTGCAGTGTTTTCCTGCAAATAGTTAACTTTGTAAAATTAATTTGAAGAAGGTCATGGTAAGAATTTTTCAAATTAATTCAATGTGATAATAAGAAAAAGGAAAAAGACAAGAGAGTCGTACAATGAAATTCCGGTATCCACCTAAAATGGATGCAAAGAACTTTAGGAATATTAACCTGCATAGAATGCACAAATCTAACAAGTATTAGAATAAAAATAAGAACAGAAAATAATTAAGCTCTTCAAGTAAGACTATCCATCCTGAATTTTTGTATAATGGAAGCACCAACATGATACAAAACAGGTATTTAAAATCAAGTTCCATAAAGAGCAAACGGCAATCGCCAGATTAACCATTAGAAATAGCTGGACAAATACAGAGTCATACTACATTGTTATAGAAAACATATAAACTGATTAACTAGTACCACGGAAAACCTAGGAAACACATTATATCTGATAACATCATAATCAAATGGGAATATTATATGGGATAAATGTATGACTACAAGTAATTATAGAGCATCTTTTGGAGAGTTTTTGTCCTAAACAAACAACACCAGAAAATTAGAAGCTCCAGGATTCCTGGAATAACCAATACACTGTTGGATTCTCTTTTACCACCAAGAAGGGGAAAGAACCATAAAAGAGGAGACAGGTGGAGTACTGTACATTATATGTAAGTACACGCTTAGCAGTGCAATAACTAAACAAGCATTCAAACTAAGAACTTAATTGCTGGCAACAAGCATAACCATCATTATTGCATTTTCAAAATAATTGCATGTCTTTATGCTTCTCCAATTTTCAGTTAAGCAAATAACTGAACATCCATCTCTTATATATTATAAAGACAATACCAATATAACAGAAATGCATAGCAATTACAAAACCTATCAATTATATATAGAGAATATTGTCAAAAGAGCTTTGATGAACAGTTTACGTAAATATGCAGTAAATTTAAACAGGGAAAGCAATGAGTACTTCATAAAGATTTCATGGAGCATCCAAGTATCACCTAAGTTGAAGGTCATGATCTTCTCCCCAAGGCTTGTTGCAGCCCTTTAAATATTGCTCAGATGAGTTAACCAAACCAGCTTTCATCTGATCTATTCCCATGACATTAGGGTACAATAGCTTCAGTATCTCACCCCGCAAAGAACTTAATTCTGGCTCTGGAATAGGGGGTATTTCCTCTGAGGTACAAATTTGGTTATACTCAAGGTCCACAACCACTACCTGCAATACAATGAAAAAGGGACAGAATAACATAAACCATAGCTCAAGAAAGTGACCTAACAATAAAGCTGAAAGTCTTTCGGACAATAAATATGAAATTCTGACATAAAACTTAGGTGATACTCAAATTTGATTGAATATCAGTCTGTATAAGCAATAGTAGACCACATAGCAATACTTAAAGCTAAAATAAACCTCAATCCAAAACTAGTTAGGGTCAAAAAGGGGATCTACCTCCACTCAGTTCTGTTAAGGCTAAAAGACCATGCAGAAATCTGCTACCATCTAATAGTAATGAGAAGAAAATTAATGTACATAGCTGCCTCTGAGTGCCGCACATGAAAATGATAATTATACTGGACAATATTTGCACAGCTCCTTAATTGAAGAGAGAACCGCACACCAATCAAAAAGAAAAATAGGGGAATGGGGAAGCCTAGATCCTAAGTACGAGATACCCTAAGATGAAGATGCAAGGGAAATACCTAATTATGGGCTTTACATGATCCTATAGTCATTTAATTTAATGACTCATATTGTGTAAGTTCCCAGCATACATCTGAATCAGATAAGATTACATGACAGAATTCTCACAATTATATCAAAACCCAAAATGTGATAAACTTTAATCTTAAAACTGTAAAAGTGATCCCAGCCCAGACATGTCATTATATCTTAGGTTGCCAACCAAACAAAAAAGTCAAGAGTAACATGAAACTCACTTATGAAGTATTTTAGCAGGTAGGATCATACCCGCATTCTGCATTTGAGCTTCTCCTTATGCAAGGTATGCTGTAAATAACCCTACACTATTTGTACCATTTTCCAGGAGAATCCATCCACAGTTTGCACAACATGGCAATCACAGTTCCATTCATTTCAGGAATCAATTTCAAGTTACATCATATGATGAATGGATCCAGTATTGTTTTGAATTGTGCGCACCTTGCTCCTTCACTAGACACTCACTCCTCTTTCCTATCTACTAACAGCAAACAGAAATATCAAACCCTCTACGTAGACAAACTCAAGGCTGGCCATGCAGAAGTAAAGGTATGGGATAGAGGCTAAAAAACATAAATGGTTACGGAACAGGTAACAGTTCATCTGTCAAGGGAGTAACCTGGCAAACAAAAACTCGGCGATTTCTATTGACTAGAATGTGTCTATTAATCGTTCTTTCCAAGAAGTTTAAAACACATGGACCAGTTCATGCTATGCATTCTATAAAGCAAAACCAGAAACCATACCATAGCATTTTCAAATTATTCTACTCAGTTGAGCTGTCCCTGACACAAAAGAGCTGATAGAGAAAATGCTGCCAAATTCCATGCTAAAGAAAAATAATATATATACAAAAAAATTAAAGAAAAAGGAATGACAAAATATTACCAAGAAAGACATCATTTATTAAGCCAAACAACCATAAGTTTAAGCAAAAAACTTACACCATCCATTGCAAGGTAAGATGTATCAACAGCTGAATGGAGACCCATCATATAAGGTGTAGGAGCATCAATATAGTCAACTCCACTGAAAAATAGTAATGGAATGTAGACATGCTTCAGCACAACAAACATAAAAATAATTAGAAATGAGTTGATAAGAGAATCACATGAAGACATGAATATACCATCAGCCTATTCAGAGAATGAAAAACATTTTAGCTGCAATTTTCATCTATGAAGATGAAAAAGGTTCCAGCAAAAACCTGGAAGTGATATTCTAGTCTGGTAAAAGAAGAGTGAACTTCCAAATAATTAAAACTCACCTGCCACCTAAGGGGATAAATCAAATGACATATGGCCTCTGATGCTAGGGTTAAAAGTGAATACCTGCCTCAGGAGAATATAGTAAAATTAAAAACACAAAAGATATTAGCAAGTATTATTTGAACTAATGCTTCAATGGTAGATAAATCAAGAATTTGCACACAAACAGCTGCTTTGGTAAAGAATGCAGACAACATTTTAGAACAGCCTGTGGCCTTGAGTAAGAGAGCATGGTAAATATGAAAAGGATTTGCAGCCATTTAATTTCAAAACCAGTCTTCTTAATATTTTTATAGAATTTCTATCTTCAGAAAGACTGCTGACTAGAAATTTCATATCATGATAATTGAAATCCACTTGCACACTACAAAAACAGATCCATTAAATTGCTAATGTACTTTCCCTTGATTGTATACAAACCCAGGGATTAACAATTGGAAAAGAAGGCAATCAAATAATGGGAGCTAGTGGTTAGAGCAATGCATAAGCACATCTAAATGGAGACCACATCAATTATTAATAACATAATTGGATGTTGACTCCCGACTCCCCTAACATTCCCAAAAAATCTAATTCAAACCATGTCCTGATAGTGGTAAACCAAAGCATACAAGATAGGTTCAACTGAAATAATAATCAAACCAACAATATCACTCACCTTGAAATAATTATCAAGCCAACAATATGGATTGGTTATTTGCCATGGCCTCTAATAATACACACCCATGGAGGCTTGTTGGTTATTTCACAAACTCAAGGCATCTATGCCATTTAATATGGATTCAAACAGATATTAAGCACCTAACATCACTAGTTGAAATTCACTGTATCATTCTTGTATGCATAACATACCAAAGTTGAAGCAGATTTAAAGGTTATTAATACATAATTGGGAACCTAAAGTTAAACAAATGATGATGCCAAAACTTGACCAATAAAACCAATGCACATGTTTTAATAAGCATGCAAACATAACCCAGATGACTTCTGAAAATTTTCAGTGTAGTGAGAATAGTAAAGAGAATCAAATCAATCGTGATTAAATTTCATTACTTCTCCTAAACAATTATTATTTCTGTAAGGATCAGAGAGATACTTGTTGGAACGAAGTAAGATCCTCCTTTCAAGTAACACGGCAGTAAAAAGTTTGAGCAAGTTGTCCACATCCAAACACTGTACCAATGGCTGAAATGATATCTGCATTCAGCAAAATCAAAAGTCATTTACTTTATAATAATGTGAATTTTTGTTAACCCTCACTACACCACACAATCAGCAAAGGCAGAATCCAGTTAACAAAACCGAAGGGATAGGAAGTCATACCTCAACATAGGGGAGTCCATCTTTGGGTGGAGCCTCCACAGAAAGCAGGCGATTCTCAATGGCAAACAAGACCCGATCCTTTCCAGGAGTAGGCAAAGGTACATTGGAGACCATGTATGATATAACATCCCATAATGGCTTGCTGAAATTTTTATAGAGGAGAGAAAATTAAATGAAATGAAAAGGATACAATGGAATTCCATTTTTTTAATGAACTGATAAACATAGCCATAATATAAAATCTTATAACTATTAATTCATATTTTGATATTGTAAAGGTTGAGTCATGTGCGCATGAATACCAGGAAAAAGTCAAAAAGTTGGTAACCGAGTCCCAATTGTCACCTACTGCTAGCCATATCAGAGAACCTTCCATAACTAAAAGATACTTACCTACTTCCAGCAGGGGAAAAGCAAAGTGCAAATAACTCCTCCAGTGCAGTTCTAAGAACACCAAAACTAGGAGAGTGGGAAACAAGGCAGATACATTTGTCAGCAAATGAATTTGGAGGTATACGGTAAGCTTCAGCAATATCCTCACTAACTGGATCTCGAAAGGCAATGCAACTAACATAAATTTTGGATCCATCACCCTCTGCAGAAAGATTTTACATTAAAAATATTTTTGAAAAAGTCTCACAAAAAATAAATAGAATTACACAAACAAAAAAGACAACACGGAAATAAATCAAGCTGTAAGAAATTCATATACATGAAATAAAACTGAAGCCATTGAACTAAAAGTGAATGGCAGTAATGATTTCTGCTGTTCGTCAAACATAATTTCATATACTAGAGTTGTGTTTCATTGTTTTCTTTCTAGCACTGTAGAAGCGCATTCCACCCTAGTGCTTACATCTATAGAAATCATAAGAAATTTGAACACTATAAATTTTCAAAACAAACCCAGTGAGATTTATCAAGAAAAACAAAATTCATAAACATAAGGTTGGATCATGTTGCATGCTCTTCATGCTTCAAAGTTTCAAGGAAAAGAACAACTTGGCAAAAGTCCACCCATTCACAATAAATCTGATTTCCAGAAAACTTTAATTGTGAAATAAACAAATAGCTGACAGAATAAAAGGAAAAAAATGTTACCAGTCAAAACAATGGGGTAACTTTTAGGAAATGTGGAGGAATCATTTGCATCAAATCCCGACGGGTAAAACTCCACACCAGCAGGAAGCACACACTGCCAAACACCAATAATTAAATAATCAAAATCAGATCCACATAACAAAAACAAAAAACAAAAAAAAAACATACAGTTGGGAGTTGAGGAGGAGGCGGAGGATAAAGAGAGTGATTATCTGGAGGATATTGATCGAGTAGAGAAGGCAAATACAACACTCGCATTCCATGATATCCTTTGTTTCCATCCATAGTTCTCATCTCCGGACCCAACCCACACACTACAAAATACTCGAAGATCCCTCCCATTTTCTTTTCTTCTCTATTCTATTTCAACCAAACTTAAACCTTAGACAACACCAACCCCACCGCCGCCATGGAATCCAAAATTATCAGCAGATTGTAAACTCTAACATCATCTTTGGCATTGGAATAAGATAACCCCTATCTCTCTCTCTTTAGAAACTCTTCCCTCTCCAGTTGAGGACGGTTTTTCTGTCCATGGTCGGGATCTTTCATAGCTATCACAACGTGCCCGGGTCAAGTCGGGGTCGAGTCAACTCTTGAATTAGTGGATCGAACCGGATCTATCATAACGAAAGCTAAACAGCATAGAAAAATCACTATAAAAGATATTTTATTATAAATTATAATGATAATTTTACTTTTAATTTCTTATCTTATTTTTTTACAAGGTTTTATTTTAGTTGTTCATATATTTTTTTTATAATAATTAAAATACATAATTATTATATATTTATTTATTATTTATTGGATTTAATAAGAGTTGTCAAACCATAGTATTATAGATTTGCAATATAATATAACTAAATCTATTAAAAATGGTGTGGCTGTTAAACTCAAAATTATTTAACTTCATCGTAAAATTTAAAAGCTTTAAATACATTTAAAATATTAATCAGTATTTTTTTTAATAATAGTTAATGATAGTTTAATATTTTTTATAAAAAAATATTTAGAATACTTTATAATAGTTTAAATATTTTTTATATAAAATAGAAAAAAATTATAAAAAAATTATTTAAAATAATTCAATGATAGTTTAAATATTTTTTAATAAAAAATAATTAAAAAATTAATTAGCATTTCTATCTAGGATAACACTATAATGGTAGTTTAAATATTTTTTATAAAAACAATTATAAAAATAATTATTTATAATACTTCAAGGATAATTTTAATTTTTTTGTATAAAAAACATTAGTGTAAAAAGAATAATTTTAGTGTAAAAAGAAAAATGTAGATCAAAAGATATTTTAATGTGGATTGTAATAATAGTTCTACTTTTAATTTCTCATTTTATATTTTCACGAGATGTTACGTTGGTTATTTGCATTTTTTTTTCTCTCATGACAATGAAAATACATAATTATCTTTTATTTATTTATTATTTACTTAAGTCATACAAAAGTTGTCAGACTCAAACACCATGAATCTGACATGCATACCAGACTCAACATTTTTGGATCTAGCATGGTATCCAAAACCAAGTCTCTTGAGTCTGGCATGATTGCGAGATTCAAGACTCATGCGTTTGGCTTAAATGCTAGACCCAAAAACTTATAAAAAAAAATTTAAAAATATTTGATAGACTCATGAGCCTATAAAAAATTAAAATAAAAATATTTAGAATATTTCTATAATAGTTTTAAATTTTTTTAGAAAAAATGAAAATAATTATAAAAAAATTAATATTTTTGTTTGGAATTTTAAATTATTTTTATAAAAATAAAAAAAATAATTAGAATTTTTATTTAGCATACTTCAAGGATAGTTGAAATATTTTTTAAATAAAAAAATAATTTTTGAAAAAACTTAATTAAGATTTTTGTTTAGTATACTTTAAGATAGTTTTAATTTTTTATATTTAAAAAATAGAAAAGATTCATAAAAAAATTATTTAGGATTTTTCAAAGGTAGTTTAAATGTTTTTTTATAAAAAATTAAAAAAATTGCATTTCTGTTTAGGTTACTTCAACGGTAGTTTAAATTTTTTTCATAAAAAACAAATATAAAAAAATTAATTAGTATTTTTGTTTAGACTACTTCAAGGCTAATTTAAATATTTTTTATAAAAATAATAAAATATCAAAAACATTAATTAACATTTCTATTTAGAATACTTCAAGGATGATTTAATTTTTTTATAAAAAAATTAATTAGGTATGGCCGCCAAATCCAATGCTCTTAGGTTTGACATGACCGCCCAACCCAAGTATGTTGGGTTTAGCAACTTAATTCTCTTTAATCTGGCATGACCACTGGATCTATAAATTTAATTTGAATGATAAAATTAAAAACTATAATAACTTTGGTTAGGCATGTTTAATATTATTATAAATATTATTATTTTAATTCTTATTAATCTTATAAATAAAATTATTAATAAATTTTTTTAAAAAAATATTACTATTAAAAAAACTATAGATTTGATATGAAGAGCAAAATTAATAATAATAATAATAATATTCTCTTAGGTTACTTGGGTTTTGCGACCTCTTAGATCTGGCTTTGCCATCAAACTCAATTTGCTTAGATCTAGTAGGATTGTTAATTAGTATTTAAAAGTGTATTTTTATCAAGGTTTTATATCATCATTTTGCACTTAAAATATCAATAACTCCTTAACTAAAGCATGTTTTATAATAACATATCTAATAATATAAGACACCTTTAATTTATGATAAATGTTCATTTTAAATGCAGGTGACATGACCAAAAGATTGATGTCTTCTTCCAAGTGCAGGAATGTCGAAGTAATAAATAACACGGCAAGATTAGGGTCGAACCACATGGAGGTTAATTGTATAAATTATATACAACAACAACAACAACAACAACATTAATAATAATAATAGTAAGAATAGAAGAAGAAGAAGAAGAAGAAGAAGTTGATAAGCACTTTGAGATAGAAGATTAAAATAAGGATTAACAATGATAACAACAAATATCAAGGTTAGAGGATCTACTAATGGTATGTCAAACAAGTATAGTATACATTCTTATTATGCAATTGGAAACCACACAAAAATAAGGTTCCAATTTGATTAGTACTTAAAAGTGCATTTTTATCAAGGTTTTATATCATCATTTTGCACTTGAAGTATCAATAACTTCTTAACTAAAGCATGTTTTATAATAATATATCTAATAATATAAGATACCTTTAATTTGTGGTAAATGTTCATTTTAAATGCAGACCTATCACATAAATGAAAGGATTGATTGATGAATTTAAGAACTGAAATTGAAAGGACAAAGAGATGGCCAAACTCAGAAAAGAGATGTTGGTACAATCCAAACCGGAACACTGTTCAGTAATTGGATCATATCTTCTTCTTCTTCTTCTTTAAATCTTTACGTTAATAGTCCATCTCAAAGTTCTCATCTTCTTCTT
>NW_011500747.1:38728-39482 GCF_000495115.2 Populus euphratica
GTACAATTAACCTCCATGTGGTTCGACCCCGGTCTTGTTGGGTTATTTATTACTTCGACACTCCTGCACTTGGGAGAAGACATTATTCTTTTAGTCGTGTCACAATTAGAATACAAATTGTTAATATGATTACATTAATTGGATAAAAACAATATATCTATGAAAACAACCAATGTGTCTCTCAATTCATTTTAAAATTTATTTACTATAATATTTTTTTTTTCTATCATTATTTCAAAAACAAGTTTTAACTATAAAAAAGTAACATTACGGTGATTTTAATGTGAGTGTATTAAAAAATATAAGATTAGTATAAAGTTCAAGGATTACCATAATGAGCTTTTTAGAAATATTATTAAATTCAGTCTAGTGATACCTTAAATCTTCTTGATTTTTTTGTCTAACCTATATATAATATAAATTATATATGGGTTAACTTGACATAACATAGTTTATTATGCAAGTCTAAAAACAATTTAGTAGACCAGTAAAAGCCTAGTATAACTTAAAAAATCTCAAAATAATATAATTTTAAAAATATATATATATATTAAGATGAAAACATCTTAGACTTATTTAGACTAATCCATTAAATTTGTGATCCAAGTTATGGATTTAAATGGGTTTAATAACTTTATTTTCCGAAGTTATTTTTTATTTAAGTACATAACAATAAAACTAAACAAAAATGCCTCAAGTGCAAAATAATGATATAAAACCTTGATAAAAATACACTTTTAAGTTCTAATCACAC
>NW_011500747.1:39585-39923 GCF_000495115.2 Populus euphratica
ACTTCCATTAATCTATCTAGATAAACAAACTCTCATTAAATTTATATATCTGCTCAATACATCCTAAACATGATGTTAATAAATCTTTCTTTTGTCCTCAATATATCAATACATAGTTATGGGGCTTTACTTGGAAGAAAACAAAATTCTTGTTCTAATGTTTAAGGTTAACTTCCTTGGGTTGAGATTTTTTCTTCTTTTTTTTTAAAAAAAAATATATATACATGTAACTTAAACACAATGCATTTTTAACCAATGTAAAGAGCTTTCAACTATTGACTCCCAGATCAGTTAGTCTTAGGGCATTAGGTGTTGAGACACCCCTACGAGCTTAGTAA
>NW_011500747.1:40373-40684 GCF_000495115.2 Populus euphratica
AAGAAGTATTATGATAAACCTTGTTAAGAATGATTACTAAGATGCATCTCAAGAGTCACTTTAACAAAAGAGCTCCTTTGCTCTACTTACATAATAACAACAATTTTACACATGTTTTATGAAATAGAAAACACAATTTGTTAATTTTTTTTAATATCAACTACTACCCTTTGCCCCTAACCAAAACGAGACATTGTCCTCAATGTCCTAAAGTAGAAAGATAAAGTATAAAAGACATCACCTGAAATAGCAAACACTAACAAACATGAAACACACTTAAACAAATATAAGAAACAACAAAACACAAATAT
>NW_011500747.1:41136-41568 GCF_000495115.2 Populus euphratica
TTTAGTTGTGAATATGGCTCACATCTTCCCTTAGTTTTACGTCCAAGTATGACTTAAACGCCCTCTATAGGTCAAGGATAACCTTCCTATCCAATTTTCTTAAAAACTGGCAAACAAGATCTTTTTTAGTCAGATTCCTAAGACTATGTCAGGTTTGTTCTTTATGAAAATAGGTTCATAAATCATGAATTACACGATGCTTATCTTGACTATGATGAGACTTAAGAGTTAATAGAAGATTATCTAAAGACCCTCTATATTTTGAAATAAATCCCACCTTTTGATATTTTTCACAGGTTTTGCGGAATACATGTGTCCTTGAACATGGTGGGCCAATAAAATTCACTTTGTAAGATTTCTACAATCCTTTTTTTGACGAGAAATGATTCTCATGTCCCTTAAAGTGACAAAATTTAATGACATTACTTACCT
>NW_011500747.1:41897-42163 GCF_000495115.2 Populus euphratica
TTGATTTCTTCCTGATTGGTCATAGCATGAGGAAATGGAAGTGTTGGCGGGGAATCAGTCTTTTCTTTGCAATGTTCAGATTAAACCTCTTCCTTACCCTTAGAGATTGACTCATCATCTTTCTCACAAGGTTCAAGAATTGGTTTTTGAATAACCTTACCACTACGAAGAGTGATGACTAATTTGACTTGATCCATATGCTGAATTCCAGAACTACTTGCATTTCCATTGTATTGCCCCTTAGGATTTTGCTGTGGTTGAGATGG
>NW_011500747.1:42184-42447 GCF_000495115.2 Populus euphratica
AATTTTGCAAGAGTATCTTTAAAATCTATTATGCTTTTAGCAAGTTGAGTGTTGATTGTCTCTTGCTTTTCAATGAATGCATATAAAGTTTCCCTAAAATTTCTTCTAAGAGGTGAAGCATAAGTAGGTGCATATCCATGAGAATTTTGGAAATTATAGTGTGCTTCAAATAATGGTTGTGAAGTTTGTCCATTGTTATCATCATTCTTCCAACTGAAATTTAGGTGATTTCTCCAACCAAGGTTGTATGTTTGCAAGTATGG
>NW_011500747.1:43921-44465 GCF_000495115.2 Populus euphratica
CTTCTTTGTTGTTTCTACAATTTGGACTTGATAATGGCCTTTTTAGATCTTGGGCTCCATATGAAAGTTGTAGGCCTATGTCTTACCTTTCCATCCATATAAAGTAGACCTAAATCTTAGATCTATAGCTCCAGATATGACCCAATTACCGAATAGTGTTCCGGTTTGGACTGCACCAGCATCTCGTTTCTAGGTTTGGCCATCTCTTTGTCCTTTCAATTTCAGTTCTTAAATTCATCAATCAATCCTTTTATTTATGTGATAGGCCTGCATTTAAAGTAAATATTTACCATAAATTAAAGGTATCTTATATTATTAGATATATTATTATAAAACATGCTTTAGTTAAGGAGTTATTGATACTTCAAGTGCAAAATGATGATATAAAACCATGATAAAAATGCACTTTTAAGTACTAATCAAACAACACTAAAAACTTGACACCATTAGTGTAAATTTTCACCTTGATATAACAAACTTAACTAAACATAATGAAAGAATGAAAAATAAATAAACAAAATAAGAACATAAATAAGATAAAAGT